>NC_092255.1:9813394-9913394 GCF_036320965.1 Panulirus ornatus | reverse complement strand
GAATTGTATGTATATGTGTGTGTGTGTGTGTGTGTGTGTGTGTGTGTGTGTGTGTGTGTGTGTGTGTGTTTTCTTTATTTTGTTAAAGAAGTAGCGCCATGAACAAACTAAGAAGTGACCTCATCTGCTCACATCCACCCTCCATTTGTTATATATAATACAACGATACCAGAACTCCCTATCCTCAACAAGGCCCCACAGATCTCTCATCTCTACCTACTTACACACATTTTTTTCGATGAAAACTTTTCACTCTTTCCAACAGCTTTCCTCCTGCGCTATATAATCATAACACTTTCCACAGACCATCTCTATCGACGCCATCATACGCTTTCTCCAGATACATTAGTGCCACATACAGAACCTTCTGTTTCTCTAAGTATTTCTCTCACACAGATTCATGAAAGCAAACATCTGATCCACATCTCCCTCTCTGCTCCTGAAAACACATCGTTCATACCCGGTCTTATGCTCTCTGCACGCCACCATCCTCTCAATCGACACTTCCCGCATGCCACCATCCTCTCAATCAACACTCATACAGTTTCACTACTACGCGTCCGAGAATCGAACTCTGGCCACCGCAAATGATAGGCAGACTGTGTACCCCTGGATTATAGGTGAACTTAAAGCTGTCTTTCCTAAACAATAACTGCATCTCTAGGCACTTATGCCCGCACAATGTGAGCCAAGTAGAGTATGACAGCCTGCTCAAGCTCTGGTCCCGAGGAAGCTGCAGTTTGACTGGTGATTATCCTAATAACGTCTTTATAACAGGCCTCTTAATGCCACATAAATCTGTCAGCTTTTTATCACTTCATGCTAGAAAACAGAACCCGGGTCAATGAAAATGGTGGGCGTATTTCGCTTCCCAGGACCACTCAGGAGCTAAATGCTGTCTTAACTGAGCTACTACTGCAGCTCAAAGTCCCTGTATCCATACACTGTGGGCCAAGTAAGGTAAGACAACCCATTACTCTCGAATCCAGAGAAAGCTGCAAATAGACTCACGGGCATCCCGGAAATGTCTTTATACAACGTGTAATGATCATATTTGTATTAGTATACACAATCTTACAATTACGTGCCCGAGAATCGAAGCCGGGACACCGAGAATGCTGGGCGAACAACGCATCCTGAAACGACAATGAGCTATAAAAACTGTCGCTCCTAAACTACTACTGCAGCCAAGTAGGGTATGACAGCCCGCTCACGTTATGAACATTACATGTTCTGATGTAGAAGCCAGACCTTGCCAGTGAAGAATGCAGTAGCGGGATATCGCATTTCAGTTCACCATTTTGAGAAAATCAGATCACCAGTACAAATAGATCCCAGAACATCCCAGGAAAGGCTGTTTGATTGGAAAGTCATCCATCATTGCCATAATATCTTCTGCTTTCTTTGGTTCTCTCAGCTAGCCACAAACGATTGATTCTTCCTTGATATCATTGTGATGCACATATCAAAGAAAAGAGAAAAGTTAAATGGAATTTCATACAGCATTTTCATCCAAATACCAGCTGAACGTTTCCCGGGTTTCTATTCCATCACTTGCTGGCGCATGTCATCTGACATGTCCTTGATTAGGTTGTGAATGATATCGATTGACACGAGGATCTGTGCTAGTTTGTTTTGCTTCTTTATTACATATCATCTTGCCAGTTTTCATGATACTCAGCTTCACTATGGTCTGTAATGATATGTGGCTTTCCTCTCTGGCGGTTGTTAATGTCACATGATAACTTGCCATCATTGTTGGCTTCCTCTGGGAAACACATCCGTGAATGGAAAGTGTGCCCCACGTCTTCAAATATTGGTCGCTTCGTTTCGGATGAAGTTCATTTGTCTTTAGCGTTCCCAGGGAGGACAGCCCGAGGGTGGTTTAAGTTTAAATGGCTTCATATATCCTCTGCTAAGCACCCTTGAGCGAAGGAAGTATTGTGACCTCTGAAGACCAATCTTTACTGAGTATGAACGTAAAACTATACTACACATACAATCCTTCTTTGACATGTTAAAACCGTGGATGGAGATCAGATCTGGTAAAAGTGATGGAAAACTGCAAACATAAATGATCAAGCGAACACATTATAAAATTGCCTTTTTTGACAATACCACCAGTTGTTATTATTACATTTCACCAAACAAGAAAGCTCTAAAGTAATAAGAAAGAAATTTTCTCATTATATTTGCTTGCATTTAAGATACTCATTTACGAATTTTCCTTATTTTCCAAGGTTGTGATGGAGGGAACAGGCTTGGCGAAACTTTTATATTCTACAAACTTCAGCTGCAGTTACCACTCCCATAACCTCAGGTGCTCACCTGCTGTAGCCACAACAAGACTGCCAGCAGCCCCGTCCCTGCACACTATTCCTGTCTTCCTCTCAAGGTTTCAAACCTTGCCAAAACGCTGTTACACTCAGGTTCACCACAACAAATCAAAACATGTTTCGTTTTTTTCTGAAATCAGCTGCACGAGGAAGGACGCGCTCAGACACTTACAACGCACTCCAATACTTTACCAAATAGTCTTCCC
Organism: Panulirus ornatus; assembly: GCF_036320965.1. Taxonomy (NCBI): domain Eukaryota; kingdom Metazoa; phylum Arthropoda; class Malacostraca; order Decapoda; family Palinuridae; genus Panulirus; species Panulirus ornatus. The sequence continues at coordinate 9,910,852 of NC_092255.1, read as the reverse complement.
GACACTTACACTACATAATCAATACTTGGGTAAGAAAATGTTCATCTGCTCCCACAGCACATGCCTGTAATCATGTTAAAGTGAACATACAGTAAATTATGAACGTGGGAGGAAAAATCATCTAAATGTTGGTATAGATACTGAGCCATCGAGTGTGGTAATTATGTGTTGTGTTCTCCTCATGTAGACAGTTCACTTTAATGCCGGATATGATAACAAGAACATGCAAAAATAATGACTGCCTCGCAATAGTTCAATAACTGTTTGAGGCGGCGACTGGCCAAAGGATCTTGTGGCCACTGGTGTCGTGCCTTCACCCATGCTGGTCAAACAACTACGTTAAGTGAAAACCTCAGAAAACTGGGAGGCGCCTCGCCAGACGAAGACACTCTCAGAGTCGAACATAAAACTATGACAATACAAAGATATTTTTCTTTCCGGGAATCTTAAGATATGTTGTACACATGTCCTGTTCTGTATGCGTTCAATGTTCCAATTGTTCCTCAATATGTCTCTCCTGTACTCCCTCATGATGTCTCAACTACCACTGTCTTACATTATGATGTCTCAGCGACCACTGTTATGCATCACATTCAAGACTGAACGCTAGTCGACAACATCATGGCCACTGACTCTGCTGTTGATAATGAAAACTACCTGGAATATAATGGAGGTTCTGCAACTAGCTTGAGAGGTGAATCCTGACGGGCAACACTCTAAATTTTAGCAACGATTTGGATAAAAGTGTTTAATCCATAATAGCATACTATAGCAACTCAGTAACGCATAAATATCTTACATGTGATGTATGTGATCACTGTCGGTGGCACATTACACTCAAAGACTGACAAATATATATGTGTTACCTGCAATATAGTGATAATCAGATGGAACACTTATAGCTACTGACAACTGAGTTCTGTCGTTAAGACTTTGGTGATGTTTTTACTCTTTGAACGAATGATTCAAATACTGAAAGTAGGTTAAGATTTCAGATTTGAACTGTTTACTTTTAGGACGAAAGGCATCATATCAACAATGCGGTGAGGTGCCATACGAAAGCAGATTAAACGACTTGAATCTATTTAGCTTAGAAAAGAAAAGGTTAAGAGGTTAGAAATATTCAAAATGATCAAAGGCTTTGCTAGTCTTCATCTGTTAAGTTACTCAAGACTTGATTCGTCTGATTTTATTCGCAGTAAAGGATACAAACTCGTGGGCAAACGTTTTATCTCGCATGAGATGAAGCATTTTTTTTCAACAGTAATGATAACATATGGTACGATATGCCAGTCAAAATTGTCGGAAGCAATCCTGTAGATACGTTTATTGGTAGACTTGAAAAAACTTTGCTTCAAGTCCAATATTTACATTATTTGCGCCACATGTCACAATAAGAATTTGAATTTGAATTATCTGTATGCCTTCTATTACCACACTAATCTGTTAGTTCCTGATGCCTACCACTATCACAAGCAGCCTTCAAAGAACCCAGTGTTCTATTGCTACTTGAATTCCTTTGTCTTCCTTTGTAATCGTACTGAGAGAACTGCCAGCCGGAAGGCTAAGAGAGAAGAACCCTGTGTCGGAGCTAATCGGTAAACGTTGCGTTACACTGGTGTTCTGCATGTTCATGTAACTCACCAGTGGTCGATAAGGGATTCTATAATAGATCTATCTGTCATAGCCAGCAGTACCGACACATCAGTCTGGAGGTATCGATTACCAGGTGCATGGCTAACACAGTGGTGGAGCAATGGTATTATATCAAATGGAGACGAGGGCTCAATTCTCACTTAGGTAACATTATAAACCTGTTTTCTGTATGACAAGTTTCAAACACTCGTGTGGGTTGTATAGTGTTTTGTAAGCTTACGTTACGTTAACTGTCTGCAACATTTTCTTCTTGCAGCTCAGCAGGTTGCCTGTCATTTTTCTCTGATTGCAACTTGATCACATCAACAATGTTGCTAGAGAAGCCATGAGATGTCTCGAGCCACTGTCAGGTAGATAATAGTTACTATATATGAAAACCATAGATGTGAGACGACTCACTCTTTGTGTCACACTGTGTGGCTACTTTGACCCACTCACAAAGACTTTCTTTTACTCTCTCAAGATAAAAGCAAGTCATATGAGAAAGAAAAAATTCTCAAACATCCATTACAAAAACCAAAACTCCTGTATGACTTCATACAAATTCTTGAATACTAGCAAATATTGATAGCAACGATTTTCATATACCATTCGAAGTAAATTTTCTTTATATTGAAAAAGTAAGTGATAACTAGAATAAGCTGCCTGCTACTTGGATAAATCCCTGAAGAGCAGACTCGCTCGTGATATTAGATGTTCAATAACTGGGAAGAAATGAATGAAGGTCCTCACTTCCCTAAACAGATAACCTTGTTACAGGAACTAGTTCATTTGTCGGCCTTATGTGCGCTCTCTCTCTCTCTCTCTCTCTCTCTCTCTCTCTCTCTCTCTCTCTCTCTCTCTCTCTCTCTCTCTCTCTCTCTCTCTCTCTCTCTCTCTCTCTCTCTCTCTCTCTCTCTCTCTCGCCATTTTACTTCGTCCTATGCCTTAAATTTTTATTCGCAACACAAAATCGCGACGGGCGAAACTTAATTTGGTCGTCAGCGAGATCTCAAGGGATCACAGGAATAAAGATGAATGGGCGTGAGAGACTGGCCTGAGGGAGGGAGGAGGAGCTGGATACTGGAGTGAGGTACTGGCTAAGGAACAGACGAGTTTAGGTGAACAGTACAACCTGGGGAAGTATGATGATGGAAATAAATTCAAGGAAAGGAGGAAGGCAGTGCAACTATGATTTCTCTAAAATCATTAAGTACAAGTTACCTTTAGTTTATTATCAATTTGCTTTACTTGATCTGAGGGAAAATATGCAGGTTAGGGTGAGGCTTAGCAGTGCTTAGGTAAGGATGGCCTAGCCAGGGATATTTAGACCAAGATATCTAAACCAAGGAAGAGACAAGCAGAAATTAAAGGGAAAATAATGCAAAGCCTCATTATTTCACTGTCCTGCCAGATTGAGTGAGTAGATATAGAACTGAATTACTCACCGGTGGATAGAGAACAAAGAGAAGAAAAGATGAAAGCGAAAGAGAGAGAGAAAGAAAGAGAGGGAGCGAGTGAAGCTATCTGTAAGTACCTGCGAGGGAAGTTTGTTAAAAGTCAGAGCAGTTAATCTATTTCTTAACAATATGAGATGAATCAGTGACTTCTGACAACTTATAAGAAAATAACAGTTATATCCACAGCTTGAGATGTATGTATATTACCGGGAAATTTAGAGATCAAACCAATGTAGCAAAGAATACAAAAGAATACAAAGGTATTCAAACAGTCCTTTCGAGACTTACAGATTAGTGTGGTAATAGATTAGCCTGCAAATTGTTGCTGTGACTAAGAAGGCCCAAATAATGAAAGGTGTGGACTTGAAGTGAAGCATTTAATAAGTCTATTATTATACGAGTGTTTTCAACCACTCTAATTGGTAAATCATTCTATATGTTATCAAACCTGTTGAGGAAAAAGCGCTTCGCCTCATTTGAAGTATAACGTTTGCCAACGAGTTTGTATCCATTGCTGGAGTGATATAGGACGAATTAAGTCTTAAGTAACTTGTTAGATTATGGCTTTGAAATTCTTTGATAATTATAATTCTTAAATACCTGTATAAGATCACTACTTAACCGCCTCTTTTCTGAGCTAAATTGATTCAAATCGTTGAGTCTCCTGTCATAAGGTTTGTTTTTCAGCACGGAAATCATCTTGGTAACTGGACGCTGCACTCTATTTTGATTTGTCTCTTTTCAAGTATTATGACTAAAACTAAACAGAATATTCAACCAACCAATGAAATGTAAAGAGTAAAGATGATTTCATTGGACTTTAATTCAAAGGTCTTACCAATTAATTCAAGAACTTTGTTAGCTCTTTTCACTGCTTCTGTACACTGCTTACTTGGTTTTAAGTCACCAGAGATGACTGCGCCCAAGTCTTTCTCATCATTTACCTTTTACAGTTCAACAGACTTCCTACTGTAGTTTGCCTTTCGTTTTTACTACCTCTTCGTAAAACTTTGCACTTACCGATATTAGAATTCATTTGCCACCAATGATGTTGGTCCATCAGTTGAAGCTGCAGAAGTTTATTTATTTTCCAGTTTTGTCATCAACGAACTTTAACATCTTGCAATGCAATCCATTACAAATATCATATGCATGAGAATAGGAACCGGTCTCAACACTGATCCTTGTGGCACTCCACTTGTCACGTTTAACCATTCTAAGGTTTGACGATTAATCACAACGCTTTGTTTAAGACCACCGAAGTACAGCCCAAATCAATGACATGTGACAATTTTTGTTAGTTATCTTTGTTGCGGAACTTAATCGAATACTTTCTAAAGATCTAGATAAATCATATCAACTGCTTTACTTTCGTCATACATGTTGATTATATCATAAAAGAAATCAGATTCTTCAGACGAGCTATTTCGTCGAAAACTATGCTGAAATTCTTTTTTTTTTATTAGGTAGTGAATTGTTGAAAAGAGCTTAACTATGCATTTTTTTCCTTTTTGATTAATTTCTGATCAAACTTCTCAGGTCCTGTTGTTTTGAATGTGCTCATTCCGTTTATTTCTGATGGAATATTTTCAGGCTCTATGTCGATATGTTGAGGGACGTTCTCCTCTCTTGTCAATGAGACTGAATTTGGGACATGGGATGTGTGAACGATTATAAACACTGATCCAAAACAGTCGTTTGAAATATTTGCCAAGGTTTCCTTGTCTTGAACTGTAATCAATGGACCAATTGACTGGGTAATGACTTGTTTCTAACATATATGTAAAACTCCTTTGGGTTTCTTCTGCATCTTTAACTATATACGCTTCATATTGACGTGTAAGTCTCATGATCTCCAAGCAAATTTACATAGCTTACTAATAACCTTGCTCTTAATCACATTTACTCTCAGCTTTCTTCTTCCACACACTTTGCCAAATTCAGTCACCAACTTCTGCAGTTTCCCATGCGAATCAGCCACCTACGCTGTATCATCAGCGAAGAACGACTGACACTTCCCAAGCCCTCTCATCCACAACAGACTACATACTTGCATCTCTCTCCAAGACTCCTGTATTCACCTCCCTAACAACCACATCCATATAGAAATTACACAACCATGAAGGCATCAAGCACCCCTGCCGCAAACCGACAAACACTGAGAACCAATTACCTTCCTCTCTTCCTACTCGTACACATGCCTTGGATCCTTGATGAAAACTTTTCACTGCTTCTAGCAACTTACCTTCCACACCATATACCCTTAATGCCTTCCACAAAGCATCTCTATCAACTCTATCATATGGCTTCACCAGATCTATTAATGCTACATACAAATCCATGTTTTTTCTAAGTATTTCTCACATACATTTTTCAAAGCAAACCCCTGATCCACGCATGCTCTACCACTTCTGAAACCACATGCCTTTACCCATTCAGTCAGTACCTATCCATATAATTTCCCAGGACAACACAACAAACTTATGCTTCTGTAATTTGAACACTCACTGTTATCCCCTTTGCCTTTGTGCAATGGTACTATCCATGAATTCACCATGGTCCATATATATACTGAATATCCTTACCAACCAATGAACAACAAAGTCATCCCTTTTTTGATAAATTCCACTGCGGTGCCATCCATACCCGCCGCCTTGCCGGCTTTCACCCTCTGTAATGCTTTTACTGTCTCTTCTCTGTTTAAAAAGCCATTCTTCCTGACCCTCTAACTTCGCACACCGCCTCGACAAAACACCGTATATCTACCACTCTATCATCAAACACATTCAACAAACCTTCAAACTACTCACTCCATCTCCTTCCCACTTCACCACTACATGTTATTACCTCCACATTAGCCCCCCTTCGCCGATGTTCCCATTTGTTCTCTTGTCATACGCACTGTATTTACCTCCTTCCAAAATATTTCTTAATTCTCCCTAAAATTTAATGATATTCTCTCACCCAAACTCTCATTTGCTCTTTTTCACCTCTTGCACCTTTCACTTGACCTGCCAATTTCCTTTATACATCTTCCATATATTCGCACTACTTCCCTGCAAAAATCGTCCAAACACCCCTCTCTTCACTTTCACTTACAATTTTCTTCTTCATCCCTCCACTTGCTACTCGTTCTAATCTGCCCACCTTCCACGCTTCTCATGCCACAAGCATCTTTTGCGCAAGCCATCACTGGTTCTCTAAATACAAAAAATTCCTCCCCCACTTCCCTTACGTCATTTGCTCTCACCATTTTCCATTCTGCACTTAATCTCTCCTGGTCCTTCCTCACACAAGTCTCCTTTCCAAGCTCACTTACTCACACCATTCTCTTCTCCCCAGCATTCTCTCTTCTTTTCTGAAAGCTTCTACAAATCTTCATCTTCGCCTCCGCAAGATAATGATCAGCTATCCCTTCATTTGGCCTCAAAGCACATTAACATCCAAAAGTCTCTCTTTCACGCGCCTATCAATTAACACGTAATCCAGTAACAATCTCTGTCCATCTCTCTTACTTAGATACGTATACTTATCCATATCTCTCTTTGCACACCAGGCATTCCCAATAACCAGTTACTTTTCAGCACATAAAATCTACAAGTTCTTCAACATTTCCATTTGCAACACTGAGCACTCCATGTACACCAGTTTTACCCTTAACTGCCACGTTACTCACTTTTGCATTTAAATCAAACATACGTGTGTATATATATTGTATTTTATTTATCTAATATACTCTGTCGCTGTCTCCCGCGTTAGCGAGGTACCGCAAGGAAACAGACGAAAGAATGGCCCAACTCACCCAAATACACATGTATATACATAAACGTCCAAACACACACTTATACATACCTATAACTCTCACGTATGCATATACATATATACACACGGACATATACATATATACACATGTACATAATCCATACTGTCTGCCCTTATTCATTACCGTCGCCATCCCTCCACAAATGAAATGACAAACCTCTCCCCACGATGTGCGCGAGGTAGCGCCAGGAAAAGACAACAAAAGCCACATTCGTTCACACTCATTCTCTAACTGTCATGTATAACCCACCGAAACCACAGCTCCCTTTGCACATCCAAGCCAAAGAAAACTTTCCATGGTTTACCCCAGACGCTTCACATGCCCCGCTTCAATCCATTGAGAGCACGTCGACCCTGATATACCACGTCGTTCCAATTTACTGTATTCCTTGCACACCTCTCACCCTCCTGCATGTTCAGGCCACGACCACTCAAAATCTTTTTCACTACATCTTTCCACCTCCAATTTGTTTTACCACTTCTCCTCGTTCCCTCCACCTCTGGCATATATATCCTTTTTGTCAATCTTTCCTCACTCATTCTCTCCATGTGACCAAACCATTTCAAAACACCCTTTTCTGCTCTCTCAACCACACTCTTTTTATTTCCACACATCTCTCTTACCCTTACGTTACTTACTCGATCAAACGACCTCACACCACACATTGTCCTCAAACATCTCATTTCCAGCATATCCACCCTCCTCCGCACAACTCTACCTATAGCCCATGCCAGAAACCATATGACATTGTTGGAACCACTATTCCTTCAAACACACCCATCTTTTCTTTCCAAGATAACGTTCTCGAGTTCCACACATTTTTCAACCCTACAGAACTTTCGCCCCCTCCCCCATCCTATGATTCACGTCTGCTTCCATAGTTCCATCCGCTGCCAAATCCACTCCCAGATATCTAAAACGCTTCACCTCCTCCAGTTTTTCACCATTCAAACTTACCTCCCAGTTGACTTGTCCCTTAACCCTACGGTACCTAATAACCTTGCTCTTATTCACATTTACTCTCAGATTTCTTATTTCACACATTTTACCAAACTCAGTCAGCAGCTTCTCCAGTTTCTCACCCGAATCACCTACCAGCGCTGTATCATCAGCGAACAACAAATGACTAACTTCTCAAGCTCTCTCATCCGCAAGAGACCGCATATATATATATATTAGGTACAGTAGGGTTGAGGGTCAAGTCAATTGGGAGGTGAGTTTGAATGGAGAAAAACTGGAGGAAGTGAAGTGTTTTAGATATCTGGGAGTGGATCTGGCAGCGGATGGAACCATGGAAGCGGAAGTGGATCATAGGGTGGGGGAGGGGGCGAAAATTTTGGGAGCCTTGAAAAATGTGTGGAAGTCGAGAACATTATCTCGGAAAGCAAAAATGGGTATGTTTGAAGGAATAGTGGTTCCAACAATGTTGTATGGTTGCGAGGCGTGGGCTATGGATAGAGTTGTGCGCAGGAGGATGGATGTGCTGGAAATGAGATGTTTGAGGACAATGTGTGGTGTGAGGTGGTTTGATCGAGTAAGTAACGTAAGGGTAAGAGAGATATGTGGAAATAAAAAGAGCGTGGTTGAGAGAGCAGAAGAGGGTGTTTTGAAATGGTTTGGGCACATGGAGAGAATGAGTGAGGAAAGATTGACCAAGAGGATATATGTGTCGGAGGTGGAGGGAACGAGGAGAAGAGGGAGACCAAATTGGAGGTGGAAAGATGGAGTGAAAAGGATTTTGTGTGATCGGGGCCTGAACATGCAGGAGGGTGAGAGGTGTGCAAGGAATACAGTAAATTGGAACGACGTGGTATATCAGGGTCGACGTGCTCTCAATGGATTGAAGCGGGGCATGTGAAGCGTCTGGGGTAAACCATGGAAAGTTTTCTTTGGCTTGGATGTGCAAAGGGAGCTGTGGTTTCGGTGGGTTATACATGACAGTTAGAGAATGAGTGTGAACGAATGTGGCTTTTGTTGTCTTTTCCTGGCGCTACCTCGCGCACATCGTGGGGAGAGGTTTGTCATTTCATTTGTGGAGGGATGGCGACGGTAATGAATAAGGGCAGACAGTATGGATTATGTACATGTGTATATATGTATATGTCCGTGTGTATATATGTATATGCATACGTGAGAGTTATAGGTATGTATAAGTGTGTGTTTGGACGTTTATGTATATACATGTGTATTTGGGTGAGTTGGGCCATTCTTTCGTCTGTTTCCTTGCGGTACCTCGCTAACGCGGGAGACAGCGACAGAGTATATTAGATAAATAAAATACAATATATATACACACGTATGTTTGATTTAAATGCAAAAGTGAGTAACGTGGCAGTTAAGGGTAAAACTGGTGTACATGGAGTGCTCAGTGTTGCAAATGGAAATGTTGAAGAACTTGTAGATTTTATGTGCTGAAAAGTAACTGGTTATTGGGAATGCCTGGTGTGCAAAGGGAGATATGGATAAGTATACGTATCTAAGTAAGAGAGATGGACAGAGATTGTTACTGGATTACGTGTTAATTGATAGGCGCGTGAAAGAGAGACTTTTGGATGTTAATGTGCTTTGAGGCCAAATGAAGGGATAGCTGATCATTATCTTGCGGAGGCGAAGATGAAGATTTGTAGAAGCTTTCAGAAAAGAAGAGAGAATGCTGGGGAGAAGAGAATGGTGTGAGTAAGTGAGCTTGGAAAGGAGACTTGTGTGAGGAAGGACCAGGAGAGATTAAGTGCAGAATGGAAAATGGTGAGAGCAAATGACGTAAGGGAAGTGGGGGAGGAATTTTTTGTATTTAGAGAACCAGTGATGGCTTGCGCAAAAGATGCTTGTGGCATGAGAAGCGTGGAAGGTGGGCAGATTAGAACGAGTAGCAAGTGGAGGGATGAAGAAGAAAATTGTAAGTGAAAGTGAAGAGAGGGGTGTTTGGACGATTTTTGCAGGGAAGTAGTGCGAATATATGGAAGATGTATACATACGTCCACACACGCAAAATATACATACCTACACAGCTTTCCATGGTTTACCCCAGACGCTTCACATGCCCCGATTCAATCCACTGACAGCACGTCAACCCCGGTATACCACATCGCTCCAATTCACTCTATTCCTTGCCCTCCTTTCACCCTCCTGCATGTTCAGGCCCCGATCACACAAAATCTTTTTCACTCCATCTTTCCACCTCCAATTTGGTCTCCCTCTTCTCCTCGTTCCCTCCACCTCCGACACATATATCCTCTTGGTCAATCTTTCCTCACTCATTCTCTCCATGTGCCCAAACCATTTCAAAACACCCTCTTCTGCTCTCTCAACCACGCTCTTTTTATTTCCACACATCTCTCTTACCCTTACGTTACTTACTCGATCAAACCACCTCACACCACACATTGTCCTCAAACATCTCATTTCCAGCACATCCATCCTACTGCGCACAACTCTATCCATAGCCCACGCCTCGGAACCATACAACATTGTTGGAACCACTATTCCTTCAAACATACCCATTTTTCCTTTCCGAGATAATGTTCTCGACTTCCACACATTTTTCAAGGCTCCCAGGATTTTCGCCCCCTCCCAACCCTATGGTTCACTTCCGCTTCCATGGATCCATCCGCTGCCAGATCCACTTACAGATATCTAAAACACTTTACTTCCTCCAGTTTTTCTCCATTCGAACTTACCTCCCGATTGACTTGACCCTCAACCCTACTGTACCTAATAACCTTGCTCTTTTCTACATTTACTCTTAACTTTCTTCTTTCACACACTTTACCAAACTTAGTCACCAGCTTCTGCAGTTTCTCACATGAATCAACCACCAGCGCTGTATCATCAGCGAACAACAACTGACCCACTTCCCAAGCTCTCTCATCCACAACAGACTTTATACTTGCCCCTCTTTCCAAAACTCTTGCATTTACCTCCCTAACAACCCAATCCATAAACAAATTAAACAACCATGGAGACATCACACACCCCTGCCGCAAACCTACATTCACTGAGAACCGATCACTTTCCTCTCTTCCTACACGTACACATGCCTTACATCCTCGATAAAAACTTTTCACTGCTTCTAACAACTTGCCTCCCACACCATATATTCTTAACACCTTCCACAGAGCATCTCTATCAACTCTATCATATGCCTTCTCCAGATCCATAAATGCTACATACAAATCCATTTGCTTTTCTAAGTATTTCTCACATACATTCATCAAAGCAAACACCTGATCCACACGTCCTCTACCACTTCTGAAGCCACACTGCTCTTCCCCAATCTGGTGCTCTGTACATGACTTCACCCTCTCAATCAATACCCTCCCATATAATTTGCCAGGAATACTCAACAAACTTATACCACTGTAATTTGAGCACTCACTCTTATCCCCTTTGCCTTTGCACAATGGCACTATGCACGCATTCCGCCAATCCTCAGGCACCTCACCATGAGTCATACATACATTAAATAACCTTACCAACCAGTCAATAATACAGTCATCCCCTCTTTTAATAAATTCCACTGCAATACCATCCAAACCTGCTGCCTTGCCGGCTTTCATCTTCCGCAAAGCTTTTACTGCCTCTTCTCTGTTTAGGAATTCCTTTTCCCTAACCCTCTCACTTTGCACACCACCTCGACCAAAACACCCTATATCTGCCACTCTATCATCAAACACATTCAACAAACCTTCAAAATGCTCACTCCATCTCCTTCTCACATCACGACTACTTGTTATCACCTCCCCATTTGCGCCCTTCACAGAAGTTCCCATTTGCTCCTTTGTCTTACGCACTTTATCTACCTCCTTCCAAAACATCTTTTTATTCTCCCTAAAATTTAATAATACTCTCTCACCCCAACTCTCATTTGCCCTCTTTTTCACCTCTTGCACCTTTCTCTTGACCTCCTGTCTCTTTCTTTTATACATCTCCCACTCAATTGCATTTTTTCCCTGCAAAAATCAATACATCCCATTCCTCCCCCACTCCCCTTACTTCCATTGTTCTCACCTTTTTCCATTCTGTACTCAGTCTCTCCTGGTACTCCCTCACACAAGTCTCCTTCCCAAGCTTACTCTCACCACCCTCTTCACCCAACATTCACTCTCTTTTCTGAAAACCCATACAAATTTTCACCTCAGCCTCCACAAGATAATGATCAGACATCCCTCCCTGGATGTTTTGGCTCTAAGTGAAACGAAGTTCAAGGGTGAAGGGGAAGAATAGTTTGGGAATGTCTTGGGATTAGAGTCAGGTGTTAGTGAGAGGACAAGAGCAAGGGAAGGAGTAGCACTACTCCTGAAACAGGAGTTGTGGGAGTATGTGATAGTGAAAGAAAGTAAATTCTAGATTGATATGGGTAAAACTGAAAGTTGATGGGGAGAGATGGGTGATTATTGGTGCATATGCACCTGGGCATGAGAAGAAAGATCATGAGAGGCAATTGTTTTGGGAGAAGCAAAATGAGTGTGTTAGTGGTTTTGATGCACAAGACCGGGTTATAGTGATGGGTAATTTGAATGCAAAGGTGAGTAATGTGGCAGTTGAGGGAATAATTGGTATACATGGGGTGTTCAGTGTTGTAAATGGAAATGGTGAAGAGCTTGTAGATATATGTGCTGAAAAAGGACTGGTGATTGGGAATACCTGGTTTAAAAAGCGAGATATAAATCAGTATACGTATGTAAGTAGGAGAGATGGCCAAAGAGCGTTATTGGATTACGTTTTAATTGATAGACGCGCGAAAGAGACCCTTTTGGATGTTAATGTGTTGAGAAGTGCAGCTGGAGGGATGACTGATCATTACCTTGTGGAGGCGAAGGTGAAGATTTGTAAGGGTTTTCAGAAAAGAAGAGTGTTGGGGTGAAGAGAGTGGTGAGAGTAAGTGAGCTTGGGAAGGAGACTTGTGTCAGGAAGTACCAGGAGAGACTGAGTACAAAATGGAAAAAGGTGAGAACAAAGGAGGTAAGGGGAGTGGGGGAGGAATGGGATGTATTTAGGGAAACAGTGATGGAGTGCGCAAAATATGCTTGTGGCATGAGAAGCGTGGGAGGTGGGCTGATTAGAAAGGGTAGTGAGTGGTGGGATGAAGAAGTAAGATTATTAGTGACAGAGGAGAGAGAGGCATTTGGACGATTTTTGTAGGGAAAAAATGCAAGTGAGTGGGAGATGGATAAAATAAAGAGGCAGGAGGTCAAGAGAAAGGTGAAAGAGGCTGAAAAAGGGGGCAAATAAGAGTTGGGTTGAGATAGTATCATTAAATTTTAGGGAGAATCAAAAGATGTTTTGGAAGGAGGTAAATAAAGTGCGTAAGACAAGGGAACATATGGGAACTTCAGTGAAGGGGTATAATGCGGAGGTGATAACAAGTAGTGATGATGTGAGAAGGAGATGAAGTGAGTATTTTGAAGGTTTGTTGAATGTGTTTGATGATAGAGTGGCAGATATAGAGTGTTTTGGTCGAGGTGGTGTGCAAAGTGAGAGGGTTAGGGAAAATGATTTGGAAAACAGAGAAGAGGTGCTAAAAGCTTGGCTAAAGATGAAAGCCAGCAAGACAGCAGGTTTGGATGGTATTGCAGTGGAATCTATTGAAAAAGTGTGTGACTGTATTGTTGACTGGATGGTAAGGTTATTTAATGTATGTATGATTCATGGTGAGGTGCCTGATTATTGGCGGAATGCTTGCATAGTGCCATTGTACAAAGACAAAAGGGATAAGAGTGAGTGCTCAAATCACAGAGGTATAACTTTGTTTAGTATTCCTGGTAAATTATATGGGAGGGTATTGATTGAGAGGGTGAAGGCATGTACAGAGCATCAGACTGGGGAAGAGCAGTGTGGTTTTAGAAGTGGTAGAGGATGTGTGGATCGTTTGCTTTGAAGAATGTATGTGAGATATACTTAGAAAAGCAATTGGATTTGTATTTAGCATTCATGGATCTGTAGAAGGCATATGATAGAGTTGATAAAGATGCTCTGTGGAAGGTATTAAGAATATATGGTGTGGGAGGCAAGTTGTTAGATGTAGTGAAAAGTTCTTATCGAGGATATAAGGCATGTCTACGTGTAAGAAGAGAGGAAAGTGATTGGTTCTCAGTGAATGTAGGTTTGCGGCATGGGTGTGTGATGTCTCCATGGTTGTTTAGTTTGTTTATGGATGGGGTTGTTTTGGAGGTGAATGCAAGAGTTTTGGAAAGAGGGGGAAGTAAGAAGTCTGTTGTGGATGAGAGAGCCTGGGAAGTGAGTCAGTTGGTGTTCGCTGATGATACAGCGCTGGTGGCTGATTCATGTGAGAAACTGCAGAAGCTGGTGACTGAGTTTGGTAAAGTGTGTGAACTAAGAAAGTTAAGAGTAAATGTGAATAAGATCAAGGTTATTAGGTACAGTAGGGTTGAGGGTCAAGTCAATTGAGAGGTAAGTTTGAATGGAGAAAAACTGGAGGAAGTAAAGTGTTTTAGATATCTGGGAGTGGGTCTGGCAGTGGATGGAACCATGGAAGCGGATGTGAATCATAGAGTGGGGGAGGGGGCGAAAATTCTGGGAGCAATGAAGAATGTTTGGAAGTCGAGAGCATTTTCTCGGAAATCAAAAATGGATATGTATGAAGGAATAGTGGTTCCAACAATGTTGTATGGTTGCGAGGCGTGGGATATGTGCGCAGGAGGGTGGATGTGATGGAAATGAGATGTTTGAGGACAATATCTGGTGTGAGGTGGTTTGATCGAGTAAGTGACATAAGGGTAAGAGAGATGTGTGGAAATAAAAAGAGCGTGGTTGAGAGAGCAGAAGAGGGTGTTTTGAAATGGTTTGGGCACATGGAGAGAATGAGTGAGGAAAGATTGACCAAGAGGATATATGTGTCGGAGGTTGAGAGAACGAGGAGAAGTGGGAGACCAAATTGGAGGTGGAAAGATGGAGTGAAAAAGATTTTGTGTGATCGGGGCCTGAACATGCAGGAGGGTGAAAGGAGGGCAAGGAATAGAGTGAATTGGATCGATGTGGTATACCGGGGTTGACGTGCTGTCAGTGGATTGAATCAGGGCATGTGAAGCGTCTGGGGTAAACCATGGAAAGCTGTGTAGGTATGTATATTTGCGTGTGTGGACGTATGTATATACTTGTGTATGGGAGTGGTTGGACCATTTCTCTCGTCTGTTTCCTTGCGCTACCTCGCAAACGCGGGAGACAGCGACAAAGTAAAAAAGAAAAAAAAAATATATATATATATATATATATATATATATATATATATATATATATATATATATATAAATATATATATATATATATATATATATATATATATATATATATATATATATATATATATATATATATATATATATATATATATAATAAAAATATATATATATATATATATATATATATATATATTTTTTTTTTTTTTTTTTGCTTTCTCGCTGTCTCCCGCGTTTGCGAGGTAGCGCAAGGAAACAGACGAAAGATATGGCCCAACCCACCCCCATACACATATATATACATACACGCAAATATACATACCTGCACAGCTTTCCATGGTTTACCACAGACGCTTCACATGCCCTGATTGAATCCACTGACAACACGTCAACCCCGGTATACCACATCGATCCAATTCACTCTATTCATTGCCCTCCTTTCACCCTCCTGCATGTTCAGGCCCCGATCACACAAAATCTTTTTCACTCCATCTTTCCACCTCCAATTTGGTCTCCCACTTCTCCTCGTTCCCTCCACCTCCGACACATATATCCTCTTGGTCAATCTTTCCTCACTCATTCTCTCCATGTGCCCAAACCATTTCAAAACACCCTCTTCTGCTCTCTCAACCACGCTCTTTTTATTTCAACACATCTCTCTTACCCTTACGTTACTTACTCGATCAAACCACCCCACACCACACATTGTCCTCAAACATCTCATTTCCAGCACATCTACCCTCCTGCGCACAACTCTATGCATAGCCCACGCTTCGCAACCATACAACATTGTTGGAACCACTATTCCTTCAAACATACCCATTTTTGCTTTCCGAGATAATGTTCTCGACTTCCACACATTCTTCAAGGCTCCCAGGATTTTCGCCCCTTCCCCCACCCTATGATCCACTTCCGCTTCCATGGATCCATCCGCTGCCAGATCCACTTACAGATATCTAAAACACTTCACTTCCTCCAGTTTTTCTCCATTCAAACTCACCTCCCAATTGACTTGACCCTCAACCCTACTGTACCTAATAACCTTGCTCTTTTTCACATTTACTCTTAACTTTCTTCTTTCACACAACTTACCAAACTCAGTCACCAGCTTCTGCAGTTTCTCACATGAATCAGCCACCAGCGCTGAATCATCAGTGAACAACAACTGACCCACTTCCCAAGCTCTCTCATCCCCAACAGACTTCATACTTGCCCCTCTTTCCAAAACTCTTGCATTCACCTCCCTAACAAGCCCATCCATAAACAAATTAAACAACCATGAAGACATTACACACCCCTGCCGCAAACCTACATTCACTGAGAACCAATCACTTTCCTCTCTTCCTACATGTACACATGCCTTATATCCTCGATAAAAACTTTTCACTGCTTCTAACAACTTGCCTCCCACACCATATATTCTTAATACCTTCCCCAGAGCATCTCTATCAACTCTATCATATGCCTTCTCCAGATCCATAAATGCTACATACAAATCCAATTGCTTTTCTAAGTATTTCTCACATACATTCTTCAAAGCAAACACCTGATCCACACATCCTCTACCACTTCTGAAACCACACTGCTCTTCCCCAATCTGATGCTCTGTACATGCCTTCACCCTCTCAATCAATACCCTCCCATATAATTTACCAGGAATACTCAACAAACTTATACCTCTGTGATTTGAGCACTCACTCTTATCCCCTTTGCCTTTGTACAATGGCACTATGCAAGCATTCCGCCAATCCTCAGGCACCTCACCATGAGTCATACATACATTAAATAACCTTACCAACCAGTCAATAATACAGTCACCCCCTTTTTTAATAAATTCCACTGCAATACCATTCAAACCTCCTTCCTTGCCGGCTTTCATCTTCCGCAAAGCTTTTACTACCTCTTCTCTGTTTACCAAATCATTTTCCCTAACCCTCTCACTTTGCACACCACCTCGACCAAAACACCCTATATCTGCCACTCTATCATCAAACACATTCAACAAACCTTCAAAATACTCACTCCATCTCCTTCTCACATCATCACTACTCGTTATCACCTCCCCATTTGCGCCCTTCACAGAAGTTCCCATTTGCTCCTTTGTCTTACGCACTTTATTTACCTCCTTCCAGAACATCCTAAAATTTAATGATACTCTCTCACCCCAACTCTCATTTGCCCTCTTTTTCACCTCTTGCACCTTTCTCTTGACCTCCTGTCTCTTTCTTTTATACATCTCCCACTCAATTGCATTTTTTCCCTACAAAAATCGTCCAAATGCCTCTCTCTTCTCTTTCACTAATAATCTTACTTCTTCATCCCACCACTCACTACCCTTTCTAATCAACCCACCTCCCACTCTTCTCATGCCACAAGAATCTTTTGCGCAATCCATCACTGATTCCCTAAATACATCCCACACCTTCCCCACTCCCCTTACTTCCATAGTTTTCACCTTTTTCCATTCTGTACTCAGTCTCTCCTGTTACTTCCTCACACAAGTCTCCTTCCCAAGCTCACTTAGTCTCACCACCATCTTCACCCCAACATTCACTCTTCTTTTCTGAAAACCCATACAAATCTTCACCTTTGCCTCCACAAGATAATGATCAGACATCCCTCCAGTTGCACCTCTTAGCACATTAACATCCAAAAGTCTCTCTTTCGCGCGCCTGTCAATTAACACGTAATCCAATAACGTTCTCTGGCCATCTCTCCTTCTTACATACGTATACTTATGTATATCTCGCTTTTTAAACCAGGTATTCCCAATCACCAGTCCTTTTTCAGCACATAAATCTACAAGCTCTTCACCATTTCCATTTACAACACTGAACATCCCATGTATACCAATTATTCCCTCAACTGCCACATTACCCACCTTTGCATTCAAATCACCCATCACTATAACTCGGTCTCATGCATCAAAACCACTAACACACTCATTCAGCTGCTCCCAAAACACTTGCCTCTCATGATCTTTCTTCTCATGCCCAGGTGCATATGCACCAATAATCACCCACCTCTCTCCATCAACTTTCAATTTTACCCATATTAATCGAGAATTTACTTTCTTACATTCTATCACATACTCCCACAACTCCTGTTTCAGGAGTATTGCTACTCCTTCCCTTGCTCTTGTCCTCTCACTAACCCCTGACTTCACTCCCCAGACATTTCCAAACCACTCTTCCCCTTTACCCTTGCGCTTCGTTTCACTCAGAGCCAAAACATCCAGGTTCCTTTCCTCAAACATACTACCTATCTCTCCTTTTTTCACATCTTGGTTACATCCACACACATTTAGGCACCCCACTCTGAGCCTTCGAGGAGGATGATCACTCCCCGCGTGACTCCTTCTTCTGTTTCCCATTTTAGAAAGTTAATACAAGGAGGGGAGGATTTCCGGCCCCCCGCTCCCGTCCCCTCTAGTCGCTTTCTACGACACGCGAGGAATACGTGGGAAGTATTCTTTCACCCCTATCCCCAGGGATAATATACATATATATATACATATACACACACACACACATACACACACATACGCACATACACACACACACACACACATACATATATGTGTGTGTGTGTGTATATATATATATATATATATATATATATATATATATATATATTTTTTTTCTTTTTGCTTTCTCGCTGTCTCCCGCGTTTGCGAGGTAGCGGAAGGAAACAGACGAAAGATATGGCCCAACCCACCCCCATACACATATATATACATACACGCAAATATACATACCTGCACAGCTTTCCATGGTTTACCCCAGACGCTTCATATGCCCTGATTGAATCCATTGACAGCATGTCAACCCCGGTATACCACATCGATCCAATTCACTCTATTCCTTGCCCTCCTTTCACCCTCCTGCATGTTCAGGCCCCGATCACACAAAATCTTTTTCAGCCCATCTTTCCACCTCCAATTTGGTCTCCCACTTCTCCTCGTTCCCTCCACCTCCGACACATATATCCTCTTGGTCAATCTTTCCTCACTCATTCTCTCCATGTGCCCAAACCATTTCAAAACACCCTCTTCTGCTCTCTCAACCACGCTCTTTTTTATTTCAACACATCTCTCTTACCCTTACGTTACTTACTCGATCAAACCACCCCACACAACACATTGTCCTCAAACATCTCTTTTCCAGCACATCTACCCTCCTGCGCACAACTCTATGCATAGCCCACGCTTCGCAACCATACAACATTGTTGGAACCACTATTCCTTAAAACATACCCATTTTTGCTTTCCGAGATAATGTTCTCGACTTCCACACATTCTTCAAGGCTCCCAGGATTTTCGCCCCTTCCCCCACCCTATGATCCACTTCCGCTTCCATGGATCCACCCGCTGCCAGATCCACTTACAGATATCTAAAACACTACACTTCCTCCAGTTTTTCTCCATTCAAACTCACCTCCCAATTGACTTGACCCTCAACCCTACTGTACCTAATAACCTTGCTCTTTTTCACATTTACTCTTAACTTTCTTCTTTCACACAACTTACCAAACTCAGTCACCAGCTTCTGCAGTTTCTCACATGAATCAGCCACCAGCGCTGAATCATCAGTGAACAACAACTGACCCACTTCCCAAGCTCTCTCATCCCCAACAGACTTCATACTTGCCCCTCTTTCCAAAACTCTTGCATTCACCTCCCTAACAAGCCCATCCATAAACAAATTAAACAACCATGAAGACATTACACACCCCTGCCGCAAACCTACATTCACTGAGAACCAATCACTTTCCTCTCTTCCTACATGTACACATGCCTTATATCCTCGATAAAAACTTTTCACTGCTTCTAACAACTTGCCTCCCACACCATATATTCTTAATACCTTCCCCAGAGCATCTCTATCAACTCTATCATATGCCTTCTCCAGATCCATAAATGCTACATACAAATCCAATTGCTTTTCTAAGTATTTCTCACATACATTCTTCAAAGCAAACACCTGATCCACACATCCTCTACCACTTCTGAAACCACACTGCTCTTCCCCAATCTGATGCTCTGTACATGCCTTCACCCTCTCAATCAATACCCTCCCATATAATTTACCAGGAATACTCAACAAACTTATACCTCTGTGCTTTGAGCAGTCACTCTTATTCCCTTTGCCTTTGTACAATGGCACTATGCAAGCATTCCGCCAATCCTCAGGCACCTCACCATGAGTCATACATACATTAAATAACCTTACCAACCAGTCAATAATACAGTCACCCCCGTTTTTAATAGATTCCACTGCAATACCATTCAAACCTCCTTCCTTGCCGGCTTTCATCTTCCGCAAAGCTTTTACTACCTCTTCTCTGTTTACCAAATCATTTTCCCTAACCCTCTCACTTTGCACACCACCTCGAGCAAAACACCCTATATCTGCCACTCTATCATCAAACACATTCAACAAACCTCCAAAATACTCACTCCATCTCCTTCTCACATCATCACTATTCGTTATCACCTCCCCATTTGCGCCCTTCACAGAAGTTCCCATTTGCTCTTTTGTCTTACGCACTTTATTTACCTCCTTCCAGAACATCCTAAAATTTAATGATACTCTCTCACCCCAACTCTCATATGCCCTCTTTTTCACCTCTTGCACCTTTCTCTTGACCTCCTGTCTCTTTCTTTTATACATCTCCCACTCAATTGCATTTTTTCCCTACAAAAATCGTCCAAATGCCTCTCTCTTCTCTTTCACTAATAATCTTACTTCTTCATCCCACCACTCACTACCCTTTCTAATCAACCCACCTCCCACTCTTCACATGCCACAAGAATCTTTTGCACAATCCATCACTGATTCCCTAAATACATCCCACACCTTCCCCACTCCCCTTACTTCCATAGTTTTCACCTTTTTCCACTCTGTACTCAGTCTCTCCTGTTACTTCCTCACACAAGTCACCTTCCCAAGCTCACTTAGTCTCACCATCATCTTCACCCCAACATTCACTCTTCTTTTCTGAAAACCCATGCAAATCTTCACCTTTGCCTCCACAAGATAATGATCAGACATCCCTCCAGTTGCACCTCTAAGCACATTAACATCCAAAAGTCTCTCTTTCGCGCACCTGTCAATTAACACGTAATCCAATAACGTTCTCTGACCATCTCTCCTACTTACATAAGTATACTTATGTATATCTCACTTTTTAAACCAGGTATTCCCAATCATCAGTCCTTTTTCAGCACATAAATCTACAAGCTCTTCACCATTTCCATTTACAACACTGAACACCCCATGCATACCAATTTTTCCCTCAACTGCCACATTACTCACCTTTGCATTCAAATCACCCATCACTATAACCCGGTCTCGTGCATCAAAACCGCTAACACACTCATTTAGCTGCTCCCAAAACACTTGCCTCTCATGATCTTTCTTTTCATGCCCAGGTGCATATGCACCAATAATCACCCACCTCTCTCCATCAACTTTCAATTTTACCCATATTAATCGAGAATTTACTTTCTTACATTCTATCACATACTCCCACAACTCCTGTTTCAGGAGTATTGCTACTCCTTCCCTTGCTCTTGTCCTCTCACTAACCCCTGACTTCACTCCCCAGACATTTCCAAACCACTCTTCCCCTTTACCCTTGAGCTTCGTTTCACTCAGAGCCAAAACATCCAGGTTCCTTTCCTCAAACATACTACCTATCTCTCCTTTTTTCACATCTTGGTTACATCCACACACATTTAGGCACCCCACTCTGAGCCTTCGAGGAGGATGAGCACTCCCCGCGTGACTCCTTCTTCTGTTTCCCATTTTAGAAAGTTAATACAAGGAGGGGAGGATTTCCGGCCCCCCGCTCCCGTCCCCTCTAGTCGCTTTCTACGACACGCGAGGAATACGTGGGAAGTATTCTTTCACCCCTATCCCCAGGGATAATATACATATATATATACACACACACACACACACACACACACACACACACACACGCACACACACACACACACACACATACATATATATACATATGAAAAATGTAAGAAACAATTTAGAAAACAAACTTTTAGCTTGAAATGAATGAAAAAATGAACGTCACATAATGGTTCAACCTCTGGCTATGGTAAAGGAAATGTACAATTTATTCACACAAACGTCAATAGCAGTTCTCATCAATTTCACCACTGTAGTGGTGATGTGAGAAGGAGATGGAATGAGTATTTTGAAGGTTTGTTGAATGTGTCTGATGACAGAGTGGCAGATATAGGGTGTTTGGGTCGAGGTGGTGTGCAAAGTGAGAGGGTTAGGGAAAATGATTTGGTAAACAGAGAAGAGGTAGTAAAAGCTTTGCGGAAGATGAAAGCCGGCAAGGCAGCAGGTTTGGATGGTATTGCAGTGGAATTTATTAAAAAAGGGGGTAACTGTATTGTTGACTGGTTGGTAAGGTTATTTAATGTATGTATGACTCATGGTGAGGTGCCTGAGGATTGGCGGAATGCGTGCATAGTGCCATTGTACAAAGGCAAAGGGGATAAGAGTGAGTGCTCAAATAACAGAGGTATAAGTTTGTTGAGTATTCCTGGTAAATTATATGGGAGAGTATTGATTGAGAGGGTGAAGGCATGTACAGAGCATCAGATTGGGGAAGAGCAGTGTGGTTTCAGAAGTGGTAGAGGATGTGTGGATCAGGTGTTTGCTTTGAAGAATGTATGTGAGAAATACTTAGAAAAGCAAATGGATTTGTATGTAGCATTTATGGATCTGGAGAAGGCATATGATAGAGTTGATAGAGATGCTCTGTGGAAGGTATTAAGAATATATGGTGTGGGAGGCAAGTTGTTAGAAGCAGTGAAAAGTTTTTATCGAGGATGTAAGGCATGTGTACGTGTAGGAAGAGAGGAAAGTGATTGGTTCTCAGTGAATGTAGGTTTGCGGCAGGGGTGTGTGATGTCTCCATGGTTGTTTAATTTGTTTATGGATGGGATTGTTAGGGAGGTAAATGCAAGAGTCTTGGAAAGAGGGGCAAGTATGAAGTCTGTTGGGGATGAGAGAGCTTGGGAAGTTAGTCAGTTGTTGTTCGCTGATGATACAGCGCTGGTGGCTGATTCATGTGAGAAACTGCAGAAGCTGGTGACGGAGTTTGGTAAAGTGTATGGAAGAAGAAAGTTAAGAGTAAATGTGAATAAGAACAAGGTTATTAGGTACAGTAGGGTTGAGGGTCAAGTCAATTGGGAGGTGAGTTTGAATGGAGAAAAACTGGAGGAAGTGAAGTGTTTTAGATATCTGGGAGTGGATCTGTCAGCGGATGGAACCATGGAAGCGGAAGTGGATCATAGGGTGGGGGAGGGGGCGAAAATTTTGGGAGCCTTGAAAAATGTGTGGAAGTCGAGAACATTATCCCGGAAAGCAAAAATGGGTATGTTTGAAGGAATAGTAGTTCCAACAATGTTGTATGGTTGCGAGGCGTGGGCTATGGATAGAGTTGTGCGCAGGAGGATGGGTGTGCTGGAAATGAGATGTTTGAGGACAATGTGTGGTGTGAGGTGGTTTGATCGAGTAAGTAACGTAAGGGTAAGAGAGATGTGTGGAAATAAAAAGAGCGTGGTTGAGAGAGCAGAAGAGGGTGTTTTGAAATGGTTTGGGCACATGGAGAGAATGAGTGAGGAAAGATTGACCAAGAGGATATATGTGTCGGAGGTGGAGGGAACGAGGAGAAGAGGGAGACCAAATTGGAGGTGGAAAGATGGAGTGAAAAGGATTTTGTGTGATCGGGGCCTGAACATGCAGGAGGGTGAAAGGAGGGCAAGGAATAGAGTGAATTGGATCGATGTGGTATACCTGGGTTGACGTGCTGTCAGTGGATTGAATCAAGGCATGTGAAGCGTCCGGGGTAAACCAAGGAAAGCTGTGTAGGTATGTATATTTGCGTGTGTGGACGTGTGTATGTACATGTGTATGGGGGGGGTTGGGCCATTTCTTTCGTCTGTTTCCTTGCGCTACCTCGCAAACGCGGGAGACAGCGACAAATTATAGAAAAAAAAAAAATATATATATATATATATATATATATATATATATATATATATATATATATATATATATATATATATATATACATATATATATTTTTTTTTTTTATACTTTGTCGCTGTCTCCCGCGTTTGCGAGGTAGCGCAAGGAAACAGACGAAAGAAATGGCCCAACCCCTCCCCATACACATTTATATACATACGTCCACACACGCAAATATACATACCTACACAGCTTTCTATGGTTTACCCCAGACGCTTCACATGCCTTGATTCAATCCACTGACAGCACGTCAACCCCGGTATACCACATCGCTCCAATTCACTCTATTCCTTGCCCTCCTTTCACCCTCGTGCATGTTCAGGCCCCGATCACACAAAATCTTTTTCACTCCATCTTTCCACCTCCAATTTGGTCTCCCTCTTCTCCTCGTTCCCTCCACCTCCGACACATATATCCTCTTGGTCAATCTTTCCTCACTCATTCTCTCCATGTTCCCAAACCACTTCAAAACACCCTCTTCTGCTCTCTCAACCACGTTCTTTTTATTTCCACACATCTCTCTTACCCTTACGTTACTCACTCGATCAAACCACCTCACACCACACATTGTCCTCAAACATCTCATTTCCAGCACATCCATCATCCTGCGCACAACTCTATCCATAGCCCACGCCTCGCAACCATACAACATTGTTGGAACCACTATTCCTTCAAACATACCCATTTTTGCTTTCCGAGATAATGTTCTCGACTTCCACACATTCTTCAAGGCCCCCAGAATTTTCGCCCCCTCCCCCACCCTATGATCCACTTCCGCTTCCATGGTTCCATCCGCTACCAGATCCACTCCCAGATATCTAAAACACTTCACTTCCTCCAGTTTTTCTCCATTCAAACTCACCTCCCAATTGACTTGACCCTCAACCCTACTGTACCTAATAACCTTGCTCTTATTCACATTTACTCTTAACTTTCTTCTTCCACACACTTTACCAAACTCAGTCACCAGCTTCTGCAGTTTCTCACATGAATCAGCCACCAGCGCTGTATCATCAGCGAACAACAACTGACTCACTTCCCAAGCTCTCTCATCCCCAACAGACTTCATACTTGCCCCTCTTTCCAAAACTCTTGCATTTATATCTATATATATATATATATATATATATATATATATATATATATATATATATATATATATATATATATGTGTATATATATATATATGTAGTGTTGTTGAGAGAGCAGAAGAGGGTGTTTTAAAATGGTTTGGTCACATGGAGAGAATGAGTGAGGAAAGATTGACCAAGAGGATATATGTGTCAGAGGTGGAATGAACGAAGAGAAGTGGGAGACCAAATTGGAGGTGGAAAGATGGAGTGAAAAAGATTTTGAGTGATCGGGGCCTGAACATGCAGGAGGGTGAAAGGCGTGCAAGGAATAGAGTGAATTGGAACGATGTGGTATACCGGGGTCGATGTGCTGTCAATGGATGGAACTAGGGTATGTGAAGCGTCTGGGGTAAACCATGGAAAGCTGTGTAGGTATGTATATTTGCGTGTGTGGACGTATGTATATACATGCGTATGGGGGTGGGTTGGGCCATTTCTTTCGTCTGTTTCCTTGCGCTACCTCGCAAACGCGGGAGACAGCGACAAAACAAAAAAAAAGAAAAAAAAAAAAAAAAAAAAAATATATATATATATATATATATATATATATATATATATATATATAATTCTCTCCCACTCTCTCTCTCTCTCTCTCTCTCTCTCTCTCTCTCTCTCTCTCTCTCTCTCTCTCTCTCTCTCTCTCTCTCTCTCTCTCTCTCTCTCTCTCTCTCTCTCTCTCTCTCTCTCATATGCTATCTTTTGTGTACTCCTCAGCTATTCTTAAGGTAATCTTAGAGGTAGTTTGGCCAGCGAACGTTTAGTGAAGTTGGAGGTCAGTGTGTGAGCATCGTGTGTCGTGGGAGGGCGTGTCACCCGGGGACACCTGATCAATACTCATGACCCGGGGCGCATCAAGCTGGTGCTGACCGCTACTCTGGCAACTTGCACGCGAAGAAAAAAGCATCCTGGTCTTTCAGTAACTGGTCTCTCATTTGCCACATTATGAAGGGTTCTGATACGCCATTTCTTAAAAGATTCAATCCTGTTAGTCAGTCCTGACGAAAGATAGGTAAGAAGAATGTAAACGTGTACCCAGTCATAGTGCATAAGTCCAGGTGTCTCTCATGGTGAAGGTCTTGCGAATAGTGATGATAGAATGTGCTAACTTATATATCTGACGTCCCATACAGCTCGCGTATGAAGGGAGTCAAACTTTCATTTTAAAGGTTATGTAAATTTGTCCTGCATGCTAATGAAGGATATGAATAAGGTGGCATAAATTGTGGCATTTCACCATACATTATCACATTCAGAGCACCGAGATAGATAGATAATCACAAATTACTCACGGCAAATATACCAAAGGGACAGTTTACCACACATTATCAAAACTTGAAGCAGGCGTGTAGATCATCACACATTACCCACATATGAATCACGTGGATAAACAATCATCAGATGAACAGACCAAAATGCATCAAATGTGTATCATCCAGTCTTAAGCAGGCAGACAAATCACATCTTTTCTCTGTATATGGTGACCGACATGGAGTGATCACAACGTCCCAGCCAGAGGCCAGCTTAGGAAATACAAACAAAATTAAGGAAGGAGAATGTAGAAATTAATGAGCGCTCCACAAGTGATTGTAGACCTGGATGTTGAATGTACAAAGGTTATAGGGTGAGGGAAAGATATAAAGAGGAAGAGAATTACAAAATTGGGTCGTTCGAGGAAAGGAGGCAACATAAAGGTCAACCGGAGAGTGCACATCTCCACACACAATTGTGGGAAGCAGCAGCGAGGGACATACCTTGGGACGTGGACACATGAAGACAGCTCACGAAGACGCAGTTCATAAAACTGTCCTGAGATCACGATCTTATCCAATGTTCCCGGTTCTTTTAGAGACGACGTTATTTCTTTCTTTTTCTGTCTTATTTTTGATATCACCTAACCCGTTATTTATGAGAGAACTCAGTCATGTGTATGAATTAATCACATAACAAAAAAGGATAGGACATATATTCATAAACTTTATGTAAAAAAACGCAAAGTTTTATTCTATAGTTTGAAGATGAAAATCTATGATGTTTAATTATTTTCATTTAAGCTAATTTTGCAGACAATCAGCAACAGAAGATAGAAAACGGTAAAATTTTTCCATTTTGACACTAGGAAGTAATATGCGGGCGACGGACGAAATGCTCGTGCCAGTATCTTCCAGTTTGCCCTGGATGTGAGGCAGTAAAGGAAGATATAACATTTAAGGGCCACATTGCTGATGGCTGTGCTGTGAGAAACACGGCGAGAGAGGCCGACACTCCCATTAAACGAGAATCTTAGAGAGTTTTTCTTGATGATATGGTGGTATTTGCTGTACTCCATTAGCCAAAACCTTTTAGGGATAACCAGCTAGTGGAACGGTATCTTCATTACAAATGCTAAGGTAGAACTTTCTGAGATTTTGATATAGATAAACTCTTGCCAGTAGTTAACGTTTGAAATCCATGGGTAAATCTTGAAAGTCAAAGCACTCAAGACTTTAAACTTTCATAAGAAAAGTAAACAAGACGGAGAAAGCTCAAAGGATGTAAAGTGGTTATTATAGAAACCTGGAGATTAAATTTTTCTATAGAAAATTCTGAAGGTAAACTGCTTCTCGTAAAGAACACTAAGAATGACCTCATTCCCCCTCGACCGCCAGGAAACTCATGGCGCAGAGGACTGGGAGCCAATTCTTATTTCAAAAGGGTTGTAAAAGGATATACCTATTAGCAAGAATTTTATAAAAGTTTTTATATTCTTTGAATGCAGTTAGGACAAGCATGGTCATGTCAAATTCTGACTTAGGTAACCAGTCAACAGCCAAAGTAGATGTTTATCTTATCCTCGGGTCTGGTTAAAAAGTAAATACCAGGCGAAAGCTGAAATATATATATATATATATATATATATATATATATATATATATATATATATATATATATATATATATATATATATATATATATATCTTTTTTCTTTCATACTATTCGCCATTTCCCGCATTAGCGAGGTAGCGTTGAGAACAGAGGACTGGGCCCTTGAGAGAATATCCTCACCTGGGCCCCTTCTCTGTTCCCTCTTTTGGAAAATTAAAAAAAAAACGTGAGAGGGGAGGATTTCCAGCCCCCCGCTCCCTCCCCTTTTAGTCGCCTTCTACGACACGCAGGGAATACGTGGGAAGTATTCTTTCTACCCTATCCCCAGGGATATATATATATATATATATATATATATATATATATATATATATATATATATATATATATATATATATATATATATATATATATATATATATATATATATATATATATATATATATATATATATATATATATATATGTACATATATATATATATATATATATATATATATATATATATATATATATATATATATATATATATATATATATATATATATATATATTTTCTCTTTTTTCTTTCATACTATTCGCCATTTCCCGCATTAGCGAGGTAGCGTTAAGAACAGAGGACTGGGCGTTTTAGGGAATATCCTCACCAGGCCCCCTTCTCTGTTCCTTCTTTTGGAAAATAAAAAAGAAAAAAAAAAAAAAAAATATATATATATATATATATATATATATATATATATATATATATATATATATATATATATATATATATATATATATATATATATCCCTGGGGATAGGGGAGAAAGAATACTTCCCACGCTTTTCTCGCGTGTCGTAGAAGGAAACTAAAGGGGACGGGAGAGGGGGGCCAGAAACCCCCCTCCTTGTATTTTAACTTTCTAAAAGGGGAAACAGAACAAGGAGTCACGCGAGGAGTGCTCATCCTCCTCGAAGGCTCAGATTAGGGGTGTCTAAATGTGTGTGGTTGTAACCAAGATGAGAAAAAAGCTGAGATAGGTAGTATGTTTGAGGAAAGGAACCTGATGTTTTGGCTCTGACTGAAACGAAGCTCAAGGGTAAAGGCAGAAGAGTGGTTTGGGAATGTCTTGGGAGTAAAGTCAGGGGTTAGTGAGAGGACAAGAGCAAGAGAAGGAGTAGCACTATTCCTGAATCGAGTTGTGGGAGTATGTGATAGAGTGTAAGAAAGTAATTTCTAGCTTGATATCGTTAAAACTGAAAGTTGATGGAGAGAGATGGGTGATTATTGGTGCATATGCACCTAGGCATGAGAAGAAAGATCAGGAGAGGCAAGTGTTTTGGGAGCATGTTGGGGTGAAGCGAGTGGTGAGACTAAGTGAGCTTGGGAAGGAGACTTGTGTGAGGAAGAACCAGGAGAGACTGAGTACAGAATGGAGAAAAAGGTGAGAACAAAGGAGGTAAGGGGAGTGCGGGAGGAATGGGATGTATTTAGGGAATCAGTGATGGATTGCGCAAAAGATGCTTGTGGCATGAGAAGAGTGGGAGGTGGGTTGATTAGAAAAGGTAGTGAGTGGTGGGATGAAGAAGTAAGATTATTAGTGAAAGAGAAGAGAGAGGCATTTGGATGATTTTTGCATGGAAAAAATGCAAATAAGTGGGAGAGGTATAAAAGAAAGAGGCAAGAGGTCAAGAGAAAGGTGCAAGAGGTGAAAAAGAGGGCAAATGAGAGTTGGGGTGAGAGAGTATCATTAAATTTCAGGGAGAATAAAAAGATGTTTTGGAAGGAGGTAAATATAGTGCGTAAGACAAGGGAGCAAATGGGAACTTCAGTGAAGGGGCCTAATGGGGAGGTGACAACAAGTAGTGGTCAAGTGAGAAAGAGATGGAGTGAGAATTTTGAAGGTTTGTTGCATGTGTTTGATGATAGAGTGGCAGACAGAGGGTGTTTTGGTCGAGTTGGTGTGCAAGTGATAGGGTTAGGGAAAGTGATTTGGTAAATAGAGGGGAGGTAGTAAAAGCTTTGCGGAAGATGAAAGCCGGCAAGGCAGCAGGTTTGGATGGTATTGCAGCGGAATTTATTAAAAAAGGGGGTGACTGTATTGTTGACTGGTTGGTAAGGTTATTTAATATATGTATGATTCATGGTGAGGTGCCTGAGGATTGGCGGAATGCTTGCATAGTGCCATTGTACAAAGGCAAAAGGGATAAGAATGAGTGCTCAAATTACAGAGGTATAAGTTTGTTGAGTATTCCTGGTAAATTATATGGGAGGGTATTGATTGAGAGGGTAAAGGCATGTACAGAGCATCAGATTGGGGAAGAGCAGTGTGGTTTCAGAAGTGGTAGAGGATGTGTGGATCGGGTGTTTGCTTTGAAGAATGTATGTGAGAAAGACTTAGAAAAAAAAATGGATTTCTATGTAGCATTTATGGATCTGGAGAAGGCATATGATAGAGTTGATAGATATGCTCTGTAGAAGGTTTTAAGAATATATGGTGTGGGAGGGAAGTTGTTAGAAGCAGTTTAAAGTTTTTATCGAGGATGTAAGGCATGTGTACGTGTAGGAAGAGAGGAAAGTGATTGGTTCTCAGTGAATGTAGGTTTGCGGCAGGGGTGTGTGATGTCTCCATGGTTGTTTAATTTGTTTATGGATGGGGTTGTTAGGGAGGTGAATGCATGAGTTTTGGAAAGAGGGGCAAGTGTGCAGTCTGTTGTGGATGAGAGAGCTTGGGAAGTGAGTCAGTTGTTGTTCGCTGATGATACAGCGCTGTTGGCTGATTCATGTAAGAAACTGCAGAAGCTGGTGACTGAGTTTGGTAAAGTGTGTGAAAGAAGAAAGTTAAGAGTAAATGTCAATAAGAGCAAGGTTATTAGGTACAGTATGGTTGAGGGTTAAGTCAACTGGGAGGTAAGTTTGAATGGAGAAAACTGGAGGAAGTAAAGTGTTTTAGATATCTGGGAGTGGATCTGGCAGCGGATGGAACCATGGAAGCGGAAGTGAATCATAGGGTGGGGGAGGGGGCGAAAATTCTGGGACCCTTGAAGAATGTTTGGAAGTCGAAAACATTATCTCGGAAAGCAAAAATGGGTATGTTTGAAGGAATAGTGGTTCCAACAATGTTGTATGGTTGCGAGGCGTGTTCTATAGATAGAGTTGTGCGCAGGAGGGTGGTTGTGCTGGAAATGAGATGTTTGAGGACAATATGTGGTGTGAGGTGCTTTGATCGAGTAAGTAATGTAAGGGTAAGAGATATGTGTGGAAATAAAAAGAGTGTGGTTGAGAGAGCAGAAGAGGGTGTTTTAAAATGGTTTGGTCACATGGAGAGAATGAGTGAGGAAAGATTGACCAAGAGGATATATGTGTCAGAGGTGGAGGGAACGAGGAGAAGTGGGAAACCAAATTTGAGGTGGAAAGATGGAGTGAAAAAGATTTTGAGTGATCGGGGCCTGAACATGCAGGAGGGTGAAAGGCGTGCAAGGAATAGAGTCAATTGGAACGATGTGGTATACCGGGGTCGACGTGCTGTCAATGGATTGAACCAGGGGGCATGTGAAAGGCATGTGAAGCGTCTGGGGTAAAACATGGAAAGTTGTGTGGGGCCTGGATGTGGAAAGGGAGCTGTGGTCTCGCTGCATTATTACATGACAGCTAGAGACTAAGTGTGAACGAATGGGGCCTTTGGTGTCTTTCCTAGCGCTACCTCGCACACATGAGGGGGGAGGTGGTTGTTATTCCATGTGTGGCGAGGTGGCGATGGGAACAAATAAAGGCAGACAGTATGAATTATGTACATGTGTATATATGCATATGTCTGTGTGTGTATATATATGTGTTCATTGAGATGTATAGGTATGCATATTTGCGTGTGTGGACGTGTATGTATATGCATGTGTATGTGGGCGGGTTGGGCCATTCTTTCGTCTGTTTTATTGCGCTACCTTACTAACGCGGGAGACAGCGACAAAGCAAAATATATATATATATATATATATATATATATATATATATATATATATATATATATATATATATATATATATATATATATATATATATATATATATATATATATATATATTTTTTTTTTTTTTTTTTTTTTTTATACTTTGTCGCTGTCTCCCGCGTTTGCGAGGTAGCGCAAGGAAACAGACGAAAGAAATGGCCCAACCCCCCCCCCATACACATGTACATACACACGTCCACACACGCAAATATACATACCTACACAGCTTTCCATGGTTTACCCCAGACGCTTCACATGCCCCGACTCAATCCACTGACAGCACGTCAACCCCTGTATACCACATCGCTCCAATTCACTCTATTCCTTGCCCTCCTTTCACCCTCCTGCATGTTCAGGCCCCGATCACACAAAATCTTTTTCACTCCATCTTTCCACCTCCAATTTGGTCTCCCTCTTCTCCTCGTTCCCTCCACCTCCGACACATATATCCTCTTTGTCAATCTTTCCTCACTCATTCTCTCCATGTGCCCAAACCATTTCAAAACACCCTCTTCTGCTCTCTCAACCACGCTCTTTTTATTTCCACACATCTCTCTTACCCTTACGTTACTTACTCGATCAAACCACCTCACACCACACATTTTCCTCAAACATCTCATTTCCAGCACGTCCATCCTCCTGCGCACAACTCTATCCATAGCCCACGCCTCGCAACCATACAACAATGTTGGAACCACTATTCCTTCAAACATACCCATTTTTGCTTTCCGAGATAATGTTCTCGACTTCCACACATTTTTCAAGGCTCCCAAAATTTTCGCCCCCTCCCCCACCCTATGATCCACTTCCGCTTCCATGTTTCCATCCGCTGCCAGATCCACTCCCAGATATCTAAAACACTTCACTTCCTCCAGTTTTTCTCATCAAACTCACTTTCCTATATATATATATATATATATATATATATATATATATATATATATATATATAGGAAGTAAAGTATTTTTAGATATCTGGGAGTGGATCTGGCAGCGGATGGAACCATGGAAGCGGAAGTGAATCATAGGGTGGGGGAGGGGGACGAAAATTTTGGAAGCCTTGAAGAATGTTTGGAAGTCGAGAACATTATCTCGGAAAGCAAAAATGGGTATGTTTGAAGGAATAGTGGTTCCAACAATGTAGTATGGTTGCGAGGCGTGGGCTATGGATAGAGTTGTACGCAGGAGGGTGGTTGTGCTGGAAATGAGATGTTTGAGGACAATATGTGGTGTGAGGGGGTTTGATCGAGTAAGTAATGTAAGGGTAAGAGATATGTGTGGAAATAAAAAGAGTGTGGTTGAGAGAGCAGAAGAGGGTGTTTTAAAATGGTTTGGTCACATGGAGAGAATGAGTGAGGAAAGATTGACCAAGAGGATATATGTGTCAGAGGTGGAGGGAACGAGGAGAAGTGGGAAACCAAATTTGAGGTGGAAAGATGGAGTGAAAAAGATTTTGAGTGATCGGGGCCTGAACATGCAGGAGGGTGAAAGGCGTGCAAGGAATAGAGTCAATTGGAACGATGTGGTATACCGGGGTCGACGTGCTGTCAATGGATTGAACCAACGGGCATGTGAAGGGAATGTGAAGCGTCTGGGGTAAAACATGGAAAGTTGTGTGGGGCCTGGATGTGGAAAGGGAGCTGTGGTTTCGGTGCATTATTACATGACAGCTAGAGACTAAGTGTGAACGAATGGGGCCTTTGGTGTCTTTCCTAGCGCTACCTCGCACACATGAGGGGGGAGGTGGTTGTTATTCCATGTGTGGCGAGGTGGCGATGGGAACAAATAAAGGCAGACAGTATGAATTATGTACATGTGTATATATGCATATGTCTGTGTGTGTATATATATGTGTTCATTGAGATGTATAGGTATGCATATTTGCGTGTGTGGACGTGTATGTATATGCATGTGTATGTGGGCGGGTTGGGCCATTCTTTCGTCTGTTTTCTTGCGCTACCTTACTAACGCGGGAGACAGCGACAAAGCAAAATATACATATATATATATATATATATATATATATATATATATATATATATATATATATATATATATATATATATATATATATATAAATATATATATATATATATATATATATATATATATATATATATTTATATATATACATATATAGTAGAGGATGTGTGGATCAGGTGTTTGCTTTGAAGAATGTATGTGAGAAATACTTAGAAAGCAAATGGATTTGTATGTAGCTTTTATGGATCTGGAAAAGGCATATGATAGAGTTAATAGAGATTCTCTGTGGAAGGTATTAAGAATATATGGTGTGGGGGGCAAGTTGTTAGAAGCAGTGAAAAGTTTTTATCGAGGATGTAAGGCATGTGCACGTGTAGGAAGAGAGGAAAGTGATTGCTTCTTAGTGAATGTAGGTTTGCGGCAGGGGTGTGTGATGTCTCCATGGTTGTTTAATTTGTTTATGGATGGGGTTGTTAGGGAGGTGAATGCAAGAGTTTTGGAAAGAGGGGCAAGTATGCAGTCTGTTGGGGATGAGAGAGCTTGGGAATTGAGTCAGTTGTTGTTCGCTGATGATATACAGCTGGTGGCTGATTCATGTGAGAAACTGCAGAAGCTGGTGACTGAGTTTGGTAAAGTGTGTGAAAGAAGAAAGTTAAGAGTAAATGTGAATAAGAGCAAGGTTATTAGGTACAGTAGGGTTGAGGGTCAAGTCAATTGGGAGGTAAGTTTGAATGGAAAAAAACTGGAGGAAGCAAAGTGTTTTAGATATCTGGGAGTGGATCTGGCAGCGGATGGAACCATGGAAATGGAAGTGAGTCATAGGGTGGGGGAGGGGGCGAAAATCCTGGGAGCCTTGAACAATGTGTGGAAGTCGAGAACATTATCTCGGAAAGGAAAAATGGGTATGTTTGAAGGAATAGTGTTTCCAACAATGTTGTATGGTTGCGAGGCGTGGGCTATGGATAGAGTTGTGCGCAGGAGGGTGGATGTGCAGGAAATGAGATGTTTGAGGACAATATGAGGTGTGAGGTTGTTTGATCGAGTAAGTAATGTAAGGGTAAGAGAGATGTGTGGAAATAAGAAGAGCGTGGTTGAGAGAGCAGAAGAGGGTGTTTTAAAATGGCTTGGGCACATGGAGAGAATGAGTGAGGAAAGATTGACCAAGAGGATATAAGTGTCGGAGGTGGAGGGAACGAGAAGTGGGAGACCAAATCGGAGGTGGAAAGATGGAGTGAAAAAGATTTTGAGTGATCGGGGCCTGAACATGCAGGAGGGTGAAATGCGGGCAAGGAATAGAGTGAATTGGATCGATGTGGTATACCGGGGTCGACGTGCTGTCAGTGGATTGAATCAGGGCATGTGAAGCGTCTGGGGTAAACAATGGAAAGTTCTGTGGGGCCTAGATGTGGAAAGGGATCTTTGGTTTCGGGCATTATTGCAATGACAGAGACTGAGTGTGAACGAATGGGGCCTTTGTTGTCTTTTCCTAGCGCTACCTCGCACACATGAGGGGGGAGGGGGATGTTATTCCATGTGTGGCGAGGTGGCGATGAGAATGAATAAAGGCAGACTGTGTGAATTGTGTGCATGTGTATATATGTATATGTCTGTGTGTGTATATATATGTGTACATTAAGATGTATGGGTATGTATAATTGCGTGTGGGGACGTGTATGTATATACATGTGTATGGGGGTGGGTTGGGCCATTTCTTTCGTCTCATTCCTTGCGCTACCTCGCAAACGCGGGAGACAGCGACAAAGCAAAATAATATAATAATATATATATATATATATATATATATATATATATATATATATATATATATATATATATATATATATATATATATATATTTTTTTTTTATTATAATTTGTCGCTGTCTCCCGCGTTTGCGAGGTAGCGCAAGGAAACAGATGAAAGAAATGGCCCAACCCCCCTCCCCATACACATGTATATACATACGTCCACACACGCAAATGTACATACCTACACAGTTTTCCATGGTTTACCCCAGACGCTTCACATGCCCTGCTTCAATCCACTGACAGCACGTCAACCCCGGTATACCACATCGCTCCAATTCACTCTATTCCTTGCCCTCCTTTCACCCTCCTGCATGTTCAGGCCCCGATCACACAAAATCTTTTTCACTCCATCTTTCCACCTCCAATTTGGTCTCCCTCTTCTCCTTGTTCCCTCCACCTCCGACACATATACCCTCTTGGTCAATCTTTCCTCACTCATCCTCTCCATGTGCCCAAACCACTTCAAAACACCCTCTTCTGCTCTCTCAACCACGCTCTTTTTATTTCCACACATCTCTCTTACCCTTACGTTACTCACTCGATCAAACCACCTCACACCACACATTGTCCTCAAACATCTCATTTCCAGCACATCCATCCTCCTGCGCACAACTCTATCCATAGCCCACGCCTCGCAACCATACAACATTGTTGGAACCACTATTCCTTCAAACATACCCATTTTTGCTTTCCGAGATAATGTTCTCGACTTCCACACATTCTTCAAGGCCCCCAGGATTTTCGCCCCCTCCCCCACCCTATGATCCACTTCCGCTTCCATGGTTCCATCCGCTGCCAGATCCACTCCCAGATATCTAAAACACTTCACTTCCTCCAGTTTTTCTCCATTCAAACTCACCTCCCAATTGACTTGACCCTCAACCCTACTGTACCTAATAACCTTGCTCTTATTCACATTTACTCTTAACTTTCTTCTTCCACACACTTTTCCAAACTCAGTCACCAGCTTCTGCAGTTTCTCACATGAATCAGCCACCAGCGCTGTATCATCAGCGAACAACAACTGACTCACTTCCCAAGCTCTCTCATCCCCAACAGACTTCATACTTGCCCCTCTTTCCAAAACTCTTGCATTTACCTCCCTAACAACCCCATCCATAAACAAATTAAACAACCATGGAGACATCACACACCCCTGCCGCAAACCTACATTCACTGAGAACCAATCACTTTCCTCTCTTCCTACACGTACACATGCCTTACATCCTCGATAAAAACTTTTCACTGCTTCTAACAACTTGCCTCCCACACCATATATTCTTAATACCTTCCACAGAGCATCTCTATCAACTCTATCATATGCCTTCTCCAGATCCATAAATGCTACATACAAATCCATTTGCTTTTCTAAGTATTTCTCACATACATTCTTCAAAGCAAACACCTGATCCACACATCCTCTACCACTTCTGAAACCACACTGCTCTTCCCCAATCTGATGCTCTGTACATGCCTTCACCCTCTCAATCAATACCCTCCCATATAATTTACCAGGAATACTCAACAAACTTATACCTCTGTAATTTGAGCACTCACTCTTATCCCCTTTGCCTTTGTACAATGGCACTATGCACGCATTCCTCCAATCCTCAGGCACCTCACCATGAGTCATACATACATTAAATAACCTTATCAACCAGTCAACAATACAGTCACCCCCTTTTTTAATAAATTCCACTGCAATACCATCCAAACCTGCTGCCTTGCCGGCTTTCATCTTCCGCAAAGCTTTCACTACCTTTTCTCTGTTTACCAAATCATTTTCCCTAACCCTCTCACTTTGCACACCACCTCGACCAAAACACCCTATATCTGCCACTCTATCATCAAACACATTCAACAAACCTTCAAAATACTCACTCCATCTCCTTCTCACATCACCACTACTTGTTATCACCTTCCCACTTGGGCCCTTCACCGAAGTTCCCATTTGCTCCCTTGTCTTACGCACTTTATTTACCTCCTTCCAGAACATCTTTTTATTCTCCCTAAAATTTAATGATACTCTCTCACCCCAGCTCTCATTTGCCCTTTTTTTCACCTCTTGCACCTTTCTCTTGACCTCCTGTCTCTTTCTTTTATACATCTCCCACTCATATATATATATATATATATATATATATATATATATATATATATATATATATATATATATATACAGAGAGAGAGAGAGAGAGAGAGAGAGAGAGAGAGGGTGTTTTTGGTCTAGGTGGTGCGCAATGTAAGAGGGTGAGGGAGAATGACTTGGTAAACAGAGAAGAGGTAGTAAACGCTTTGCGAAAAAATAGGGCAAATGAGGGTTGGCGTGAGAGAGTTTCAATAAATCTTAAGAATAAAAAAAATGTTTTGGAAGGAGGCAAATATACAGTGTGATACAAAAGAACAAATGAGACCATCGGGGAAGGGGACAAATGAGAAGGTAATGACAAGTAATGGTGAAATGAAAAGTAGATTGAGTATCTTATAGGTTTGTTTGTGTTTGATGATGGAGTGGAAGATATAGGGAGTTTTGGTCGAGGTGGTGTGTGAAGAGAGAGGGTTAGGGAGAATGGTTTGTTGAACAGAGAAGAGGTAGTGATAGCTTTACGGAAGATGAAAGTCGGAAAGGCGGCGGGTTTGGATAGTATTGCAGTAGGATTTATAACAAATGGGGGTGACTGTGTTGTTGACTGGTTGGTAAGGATATTCGATGTATTTATGGTTCATGCTGAAGTGCTCAAGAATTGGCGGAATGCATGCAGAGTACCATTGTATAAAGGCAAAGGGGATAAAGGTGAGTATTCAAATTACAGAGTAATATGTTTGTTGAGTATTACTGAAAACCTATATGGGAGGGTATTGATTGACAAGGTAAAGTCATGTACAGAGCATCAGACTGGGGAAGAGCAGTGTGGTCTCAGAGGTGGTAGAGGATGTGCGGATCGGGTGTTTGCTTTGAAGAATGTATGTGGAAATACTTAGGAAAACAGAGGGATATGTATGAAGCATTTATGGATTTGTAGAAGGTATATCATATAGTTGATAAAGATGCTTTGTGGAAGGTGTTAAGAGTATGTTATATGGGAAGTAAGTTGCTAGAAAAGTGAAAAAAGAAAAGTTTTCATCAAGAATGTAAAGCATGTGTATGAGTAGGAATAGATAAAAGTGATTAGCTCCCGGTGAAAGTCGGCTTGCGGCAGGGGTGCCTGATGTCTCCAAGGCTGTTTAATTTGTTTATGGACGGGGTTGTTAAGAAGGGAAATGCAAGAGTTTTGGAGAGAAGGTCAAGTATGCAATCTGTTGTGGATGAAAGGGCTTAGAAAGTGAAGCAGTTATTGTTCCCTGATGATACAGCGCTGATGGCTGATTTGGATGAGAAACTGCAGAAGTTGGTGACTGAATTTGGTAAAATGCGTGACAGAGTAAAGTTAGGAGTAAATGTGAATAAGAGCAAGGATATTAGGTTCAGTAAGGTTGAAGGACAAGTTAATTGGGAGGTAAGTTTGAATGAAGAAAATCTGGAAGTGAAGTGTTTCAGATATCTGAGAGTGGATTTAGCAGCGGATAAAACCATGGAAGCGAAAGTGAGTCACAGGGTAGGAGAGGGGCGAAGGTTCTGGGAGTGTTGAAAATTGTGTGGAAGGAGAACGTTATCTCGGAGAGTAAAAATGGGGTATGTTTGAAGCAATAGTGGTACCAACAATGTTATACGGTTGCGAGGCTCGGGCCATAGATACGGTTGTGTGGAGGAGGGTGGATGTGTTGGAGATGAAATGTATACCACATCGTTCCAAATTCACTCTATTCCTTGCACGAATCTCACCCTCCTGCATATGCAGGCCCCGATTGCTCAAAATCTTTTTCACTCCATCATTTCACTTACAATTTGGTATCCACTTTCTCCTCGTTCCTCCACCTCTGACACATATATCCTCTTTGTCAACCTTTCCTCACTCATTGTCTATGTGACAAAACCATTCAATACACCCTCTTCTGCTCTCTCAACCAAACTCTTTTTCTAATCACACAACTCTCTTACCCTTCCATTACTTACTCGATCAAACCACCTCACACCAAATATTGTCCTCAAATATTTCATTTCCAGCACATCCACCATCCTCTGCACAACTCTATCTATAGCACACGACTCGCAACCATATAACAATCTTGGAATCAGCATTCCTTCAAACGTGCCCATTTTTCATTTCCGGAGTAATGTTCTCGACTTCAACACATTTTTCAACGCTCCCAGAACTTTCATCCTCTCCCCCACCCCGTGACTCACTTCCGCTTCCATGGTTCCCTCCGTTGCCAAATCCACTTCCAGATATCTAAAACACTTCACTTCCTCCAGTTTTTCTCCATTCAAACCTACCTCCCAATTGACTTGTCCCTCGACCCTACTGTACCTATAACCTTGCTCTTATTTACATTTACTCTCAGCTTTCTTCTTTCACACACTTTAGCAAACTCAGCCACAAGCTTCTGCATTTTCTCACCCGAATCACCCACCAGCGCCGTATAATCTGCAAACAACTGACTCACTTCCCAAGCTCTCTCATCCAAAACAGACTACATACTTGCCCCGTCTCCAAAACGCTTGCATTCACCTCCCTAACAGCCCAGACATAAACAAATTAAACAGCCATGGAGACATCACACACCCTTGCCAAAAACCGACATTCACTGACAGCCAATCACTTTCCTCTGTTCCTACTCCTACACATGGCTCACATCCTTGATAAAAAAAATTTCACTGATTCTAGCGACTTGCATCACACAACATATACATTAATACCTTCCACATAGCATATCTATCAACTCTATCATATGCCTTCTCCAGATTCATAAATGCTACAAACAAATCCAATTTTTTTTTAAGCATTTCTCACATACATTCTTCTGAGCAAACATCTGATCCACATATCCTCTACCACTAATGAAACCACACTGCTCTTCCCCAATCTGATATATATATATATATATATATATATATATATATATATATATATATATATATCATACAAACCTCCAACAGCCAGGATCGAACCCGGGACCCCTGTGCAAGAGGCAGGCATGCTAACCGCTAGGCTATGGGACTGTACAATAGGAAATAACTATTCGAAATACTAAGTACTCGAATACCCTTCGTCTCACAATGGTGAGCAACGGGGACTATACCGGTTGTATTCGAACAGACGCACATAGCCAACTGATAGCGTTTTACCGAACCTAACTGTACAACGCGGAGGTATATGAATACGAATGAAGTGCATATGAACGCGCACCTTCATAG
Source organism: Panulirus ornatus (assembly GCF_036320965.1). Lineage (NCBI taxonomy): Eukaryota > Metazoa > Arthropoda > Malacostraca > Decapoda > Palinuridae > Panulirus > Panulirus ornatus. Next base: position 9,869,607 of record NC_092255.1, on the reverse strand, counting down.
AACATACAAACCTCCAACAGCCAGGATCGAACCCGGGACCCCTGTGCAAGAGGTAGGCATACTAACCTCTAGGCTATGGGACTGTATAATAGGAAACAACTATTCGAAATACTAAGTACTCCAATACCCTTCGTCTCACAATGGTGAGCAACGGGTATTCGAGTACTTAGTATTTCGAATAGTTGTTTCCTATTATACAGTCCCATACCTTAGCGGTTAGCATGCCTGCCTCTTGAACAGGGGTCCCGGGTTCGATCCTGGCTGTTGGAGGTTTGTATGTTCTATGAAGGTGCTCGTTCATATGCACTTTATTCGTATATATATATATATATATATATATATATATATATATATATATATATATATATATATATATATATATATATACATATATATACACACATATATATATATATATATAAATATATATATATATATATATATATATATATATATATATATATATATATATATATATATATATATATATATATATATATATATATATATATATATTATATATATATATACATCAAAAAATTTTTTTTCTTTTTTTTTTGCTTTGTCGCTGTCTCCCGCGTTTGCGAGGTAGCGCAAGGTAACAGACGAAAGAAATGGCCCAACTCACCCCCATACACATGTATATACATACACGTCCACACACGCAAATATACATACCTACACAGCTTTCCATGGTTTACCCCAGACGCTTCACATGCTCTGATTCAATCCACTGACAGCACGTCAACCCAGGTATACCACATCGATCCAATTCACTCTATTCCTTGCCCTCCTTTCACCCTCCTGTATGTTCAGGCCCCGATCACAAAAAATCTTTTTCATTCCATCTTTCCACCTCCAATTTGGTCTCCCACTTCTCCTCGTTCCCTACACCTCCGACACATTTCTCCTCTTGGTCAATCTTTCCTCACTCATTCTCTCCATGTGCCCAAATCATTTCAAAACACCCTCTTCTGCTCTCTCAACCACGTTCTTTTTATTTCAACACATCTCTCTTACCCTTACGTTACTTACTCGATCAAACCACCTCACACCACACATTGTCCTCAAACATCTCATTTCCAGCACATCCATCCTCCTGCGCACAACTCTATCCATAGCCTACGCCTCCCAACCATACAACATTGTTGGAACCACTATTCCTTCAAACATACCCATTTTTGCTTTTCGAGATAATGTTCTCGACTTCCAAACATTCTTCAAGGCTCCCAGGATTTTCGCCCCCTCCCCCACCCTATGATCCACTTCCGCTTTCATGGTTCTATCCGCTGCCAGATCCACTCCCAGATATCTAAAACACTTTACTTCCTCCAGTTTTTCTCCATTCAAACTTACGTCCCAATTGACTTGACCCTCAACCCTACTGTACTTATTGACATTTACTCTTAACTTTCTTCATTCACACACTTTACCAAACTCAGTCACCAGCTTCTGCAGTTTCTCACATGAATCAGCCACCAGCGCTGTATCATCAGCGAACAACAACTGCCTCACTTCCCAAGCTCTCTCATCCCCAACAGACTTCATACTTGCCCCTCTTTCCAAAACTCTTGCATTCACCTCCCTAACAACCCCATCCATAAACAAATTAAACAACCATGGAGACATCACACACCCCTGCCGTAATCCTACATTCACTGAGAACCAATCACTTTCCTCTCTTCCTACACGTACATATGCCTTACATCCTCGATAAAAACTTTTCACTGCTTCTAACAACTTGCCTCCCACACCATATATTCTTAATACCATCCACAGAGCACGTCTATGAACTCTATCATATGCCTTCTCCAGACCATAAATGCTACATACAAATCCATTTCCTTTTCTAAGTATTTCTCACATACATTCTTCAAAGCAAACACCTGATCCACACATCCTCTACCACTTCTGAAACCACACTGCTCTTCCCCAATCTGATGCTCTGTACATGCCTTCACCCTCTCAATCAATACCCTCTCATATAATTTACCAGGAATACTCAACAAACTTATACCTCTGTAATTTGAGCACTCACTCTTATCCCTTCTGCCTTTGTACAATGGCACTATGAACGCATTCCGCCAATCCTCAGGCACCTCACCATGAGTCATACATACATTAGATAACCTTACCAACCAGTCAATAATACAGTCACCCCCTTTTTTAATAAATTCCACTGCAATACCATCCAAACCTACTGCCTTGCCGGCTGTCATCTTCCGCAAAGCTTTTACTACCTCTTCTCTGTTTACCAAATCATTTTCCCTAACCCTCTCACTTTGCACACCACCTCGACCAAAACACCCTATATCTGCCACTCTATCATCAAACACATTCAACAAACCTTCAAAATACTCACTCCATCTCCTTCTCACATCACCACTACTTGTTATCACCTCCCCATTTGCGCCCTTCACAGAAGTTCCCATTTGCTCCCTTGCCTTACGCACTTTATTTACCTCCTTCCAGAACATCTTTTTATTTTCCCTAAAATTTAATGATACTCTCTCACCCCACTCTCATTTGCCCTCTTTTTCACCTCTTGCACCTTTCTCTTGACCTCCTGTCTCTTTCTTTTATACATATCCCACTCAATTGCATTTTTTCCCTGCAAAAATCGTCCAAATGCCTCTCTCTTCTCTTTCACTAATAATCTTACTTGTTCATCCCACCACTCACTACCCTTTCTAATCAACCCACCTCCCACTCTTCTCATGCCACAAGCATCTTTTGCGCAATCCATCACTGATTCCCTAAATACATCCCATTCCTCCCCCACTCCCCTTACTTCCATTGTTCTCACCTTTTTCCATTCTGTACTCAGTCTCTCCTGGTACTTCCTCATACAAGTCTCCTTCCCAAGCTCACTTTCTCTCACCACCCTCTTCACCCCAATATTCACTCTTCTTTTCTGAAAACTCATACAAATCTTCACCCTCGCCTCCACAAGATAATGATCAGACATCCCTCCAGTTGCACCTCTCAGCACATTAACATCCAAAAGTCTCTCTTTCGCTCGCCTGTCAATTAACACGTAATCCAATAACGCTCTCTGGCCATCTCTCCTACTTATATACGTATACTTTCACTGATTCTAGCGACTTGCTTCACACAACATACACATTAATACCTTCCACATAGCATATCTATCAACTCTATCATATGCTTTCTCCAGATTCATAAATGCTACATACAAATACATTTTTTTTTAAGCATTTCTCACATACATTCTTCAAAGCAAACATCTGATCCACACATCCTCTACCACTAATGAAACCACACTGCTCCTCCCCAATCTGATATATATATATATATATATATATATATATATATATATATATATATATATATATATATATATATATATATATCTTTTTTTTTTCATACTATTCGGCATTTCCCGCGATAGCGAGGTAGCGTTAAGAACAGAGGACTGGGTCTTTGAGGGACTATCCTCACCTGGCCCTCTTCTCTGTTCCTTCTTTTGGAAAATTAAAAAAGGAAAAAAAAAAGAGAGAGGGGAGGATTTCCAGCCCCCCGCTCCCTTCCCTTTTAGTCGCCTTCTACGACACGCAGGGAATACGTGGGAAGTATTCTTTCTCTCCTATCCCCAGGGAAATATATATATATATATATATATATATATATATATATATATATATATATATATATATATATATATATATATATATATATATATATATATGCCGGCGAGGGAAGCCGCAGGAATTCCTGGGTCAGAAGGCCTTTACGTGGCTCTCCATTCAGCTGAAACGGTGCGCAGCGTGGCAGAGACGGAGTACCCAGTCAAGACGGTGGAAGAGAATCGCCGTGACGGGAACTGTGTCCTTCAGCATGGCAAGGAAATTGCCCATCGCTGACCAACACTTCCACTGGACCTCTATCATCACCTCGTTAAGATCATCGTGTGTCAAGACATCATATAAAGCGCCTCTTCGCAAACGGAACTACCTTGGGCCACCAGTGATGCTACTACGTTTGTGAATCGGGAACCATTGCAACACAAACCCCGCCAGGTGGTAGAGTTTCCCGCAGTGTATCGAGACAGACTTCCCCAGAACTTTTTTTTTTAAAGGGGAAGTAAATGTTTATAGTTGTGTTACTGGAGTGATAGTTTTCATACATGGTGTTTTGACAAGAAAATAGTGAAATTGGAGAAAAATGTAGCTTAGACATTGAAGCTTATTGATACAGTGGTTAAATTGATGAGAACTGCTATTGACGTTTGTGTAAATAAATTATACATTTCCTTTTTCCATAGCCAGAGGTTGAACCATTATGTGACATTCATTTTTTCATTCATTTCAAGCTAGAAGTTTCAGTTTTCTAAATTGTTTCTTACATTTTCATATGTATATATATGTATGTGTGTGTGTGTGTATATGTGCGTATGTATGTGTATGTGTGTGTATGTGTATATGTATATATATATGTATATTATCCCTGGGGATAGGGGTGAAAGATTGCTTCCTACGTGTTCCTCGCGTGTCGTAGAAAGCGACTACAGGGGACGGGAGCAGGGGGCCAGAAATCCTCCCCTCCTTGTATTAACTTTCTAAAATGGGAAACAGAGGAAGGAGTCACGCGGGGAGTGCTCATCCTCCTCGAAGGCTCAGAGTGGGGTGCCTAAATGTGTGTGGATGTAACCAAGATGTGAAAAAAGGAGAGATAGGTAGTATGTTTGAGGAAAGGAACCTGGATGTTTTGGCTCTGAGTGAAAGGAAGCTCAAGGGTAAAGGGGAAGAGTGGTTTGGGAATGTCTGGGGAGTAAAGTCAGGGGTTAGTAAGAAGACAAGAGCAAGGGAAGGAGTAGCAATACTCCTGAAACAGGAGTTGTGGGAGTATGTGATAGAATGTAAGAAAGTAAATTCTCAATTAATATGGGTAAAACTGAAAGTTGATGGAGAGAGGTGGGTGATTATTGGTGCATATGCACCTGGGCATGAGAAGAAAGATCATGAGAGGCAAGTGTTTTGGGAGCAGCTGAATGAGTGTGTTAGTGGTTTTGATGCACGAGACCGGGTTATAGTGATGGGTGATTTGAATGCAAAGGTGAGTAACGTGGCAATTGAGGGAATAATTGGTATACATGGGGTGTTCAGTGTTGTAAATGGAAATGGTGAAGAGCTTGTAGATTTATGTGCTGAAAAAGGACTGATGATTGGGAATACCTGGTTTAAAAAGCGAGATATACATAAGTATACTTATGTAAGTAGGAGAGATGGCCAGAGAGCGTTATTGGATTACGTGTTAATTGACAGGCGTGCGAAAGAGAGACTTTTGGATGTTAATGTGCTGAGAGGTGCAACTGGAGGGATGTCTGATCATTATCTTGTGGAGGCTAAGGTGAAGATTTGTATGGGTTTTCAGAAAAGAAGAGTGAATGTTGGGGTGAAGTGGGTGGTGAGAGTAAGTGAGCTTGGGAAGGAGACCTGTGTGAGGAAGTACCAGGAGAGACTGAGTACAGAATGGAAAGAGGTGAGAACAATGGAAGTAAGGGGAGTGGGGGAGGAATGGGATGTATTTAGGGAATCAGTGATGGATTGCGCAAAAGATGCTTGTGGCATGAGAAGAGTGGGAGGTGGGTTGATTAGAAAGGGTAGTGAGTGGTGGGATGAAGAAGTAAGAGTATTAGTGAAAGAGAAGAGAGAGGCATTTGGACGATTTTTCAGGGAAAAAATGCAATTGGGTGGGAGATGTATAAAAGAAAGAGACAGGAGGTCAAGAGAAAGGTGCAAGAGGTGAAAAAAAGGGCAAATGAGAGTTGGGGTGAGAGAGTATCATTAAATTTTAGGGAGAATAAAAAGATGTTCTGGAAGGAGGTAAATAAAGTGCGTAAGACAAGGGAGCAAATGGGAACTTCAGTGAAGGGCGCAAATGGGGAGGTGAAAACAAGTAGTGGTGATGTGAGAAGGAGATGGAGTGAGTATTTTGAAGGTTTGTTGAATGTGTTTGATGATAGAGTGGCAGATATAGGGTGTTTTGGTCGAGGTGGTGTGCAAAGTGAGAGGGTTAGGGAAAATGATTTGGTAAACAGAGAAGAGGTAGTGAAAGCTTTACGGAAGATGAAAGCCGGCAAGGCAGCAGGTTTGGATGGTATTGCAGTGGAATTTATTAAAAAAGGGGGTGACTGTATTGTTGACTGGTTGGTAAGGTTATTTAATGTATGTATGATTCATGGTGAGGTGCCTGAGGATTGGCAGAATGCGTGCATAGTGCCATTGTACAAAGGCAAAGGGGATAAGAGTGAGTGCTCAAATTACAGAGGTATAAGTTTGTTGAGTATTCCTGGTAAATTATATGGGAGGGTATTGATTGAGAGGGTGAAGGCATGTACAGAGCATCAGATTGGGGAAGAGCAGTGTGGTTTCAGAAGTGGTAGAGGATGTGTGGATCAGGTGTTTGCTTTGAAGAATGTATGTGAGAAATACTTAGAAAAGCAAATGGATTTGTATGTAGCATTTATGGATCTGGAGAAGGCATATGATAGAGTTGATAGAGATGCTCTGTGGAAGGTATTAACAATATATGGTGTGGGAGGAAAATTGTTAGAAGCAGTGAAAAGTTTTTATCGAGGATGTAAGGCATGTGTACGTGTAGGAAGAGAGGAAAGTGATTGGTTCTCAGTGAATGTAGGTTTGCGGCAGGGGTGTGTGATGTCTCCATGGTTGTTTAATTTGTTTATGGATGGGGTTGTTAGGGAGGTAAATGCAAGAGTTTTGGAAAGAGGGGCAAGTATGAAGTCTGTTGGGTCAGTTGTTGTTCGCTGATGATACAACGCTGGTGGCTGATTCATGTGAGAAACTGCAGAAGCTGGTGACTGAGTTTGGTAAAGTGTGTGGAAGAAGAAAGTTAAGAGTAAATGTGAATAAGAGCAAGGTTATTAGGTACAGTAGGGTTGAGGGTCAAGTCAATTGGGAGGTGAGTTTGAATGGAGAAAAACTGGAGGAAGTGAAGTGTTTTAGATATCTGGGAGTGGATCTGGCAGCGGATGGAACCATGGAAGCGGAAGTGGATCATAGGGTGGGGGAGGGGGCGAAAATTCTGGGGGCCTTGAAGAATGTGTGGAAGTCGAGAACATTATCTCGGAAAGCAAAAATGGGTATGTTTGAAGGAATAGTGGTTCCAACAATGTTGTATGGTTGCGAGGCGTGGGCTATGGATAGAGTTGTGCGCAGGAGGATGGATGTGCTGGAAATGAGATGTTTGAGGACAATGTGTGGTGTGAGGTGGTTTGATCGAGTGAGTAACGTAAGGGTAAGAGAGATGTGTGGAAATAAAAAGAGCGTGGTTGAGAGAGCAGAAGAGGGTGTTTTGAAGTGGTTTGGGCACATGGAGAGAATGAGTGAGGAAAGATTGACCAAGAGGATATATGTGTCGGAGGTGGAGGGAACGAGGAGAAGAGGGAGACCAAATTGGAGGTGGAAAGATGGAGTGAAAAAGATTTTGTGTGATCGGGGCCTGAACATGCAGGATGGTGAAAGGAGGGCAAGGAATAGAGTGAATTGGAGCGATGTGGTATACCGGGGTTGACGTGCTGTCAGTGGATTGAATCAAGGCATGTGAAGCGTCTGGGGTAAACCATGGAAAGTTGTGTAGGTATGTATATTTGCGTGTGTGGACGTATGTATATACATGTGTATGGGGTGGGGTTGGGCCATTTCTTTCGTCTGTTTCCTTGCGCTACCTCGCAAACGCGGGAGACAGCGACAAAGTATAAAAAAAAAAAAAAAAAAAAAAAAATATATATATATATATATATATATATATATATATATATATATATATATATATATATATATATATATATATATATATATATATATATATATATATATATATATATATATATATATATATAGGTGCAAGAGGTGAAAAAAAGGGCAAATGAGAGTTGGGGTGAGAGACTATCAGTAAATTTAGGGAGAATAAAAAGATGTTCTGGAAGGAGGTAAATAGGGTGCGTAAGACAAGGGAGCACATGGGAACTTCAGTGAAGGGCGCAAATGGGGAGGTGATAACAAGTAGTGGTGATGTGAGAAGGAGATGGAGTGAGTATTTTGAAGGTTTGTTAAATGTGTTTGATGATAGAGTGGCAGATATAGGGTGTTTGGGTCGAGGTGGTGTGCAAAGTGAGAGGGTTAGGGAAAATGATTTGGTAAACAGAGAAGAGGTAGTAAAAGCTTTGCGGAAGATGAAAGCCGGCAAGGCAGCAGGTTTGGATGGTATTGCAGTGGAATTTATTAAAAAAGGGGGTGACTGTATTGTTGACTGGTTGGTAAAGTTATTTAATGTATGTATGACTCATGGTAAGGTGCCTGAGGATTGGCGGAATGCGTGCATAGTGCCATTGTACAAAGGCAAAGGGGATAAGAGTGAGTGCTCAAATTACAGAGGTATAAGTTTGTTGAGTATTCCTGGTAAATTATATGGGAGGGTATTGATTGAGAGGGTGAAGGCATGTACAGAGCATCAGATTGGGGAAGAGCAGTGTGGTTTCAGAAGTGGTAGAGGATGTGTGGATCAGGTGTTTGCTTTGAAGAATGTATGTGAGAAATACTTAGAAAAGCAAATGGATTTGTATGTAGCATTTATGGATCTGGAGAAGGCATATGATAGAGTTGATAGAGATGCTCTGTGGAAGGTATTAAGAATATATGAGAATATATGGTGTGGGAAGCAAGTTGTTAGAAGCAGTGAAAAGTTTTTATCGAGGATGTAAGGCGTGTGTACGTGTAGGAAGAGAGGAAAGTGATTGGTTCTCAGTGAATGTAGGTTTGCGGCAGGGGTGTGTGATGTCTCCATGGTTGTTTAATTTGTTTATGGATGGGGTTGTTAGGGAGGTAAATGCAAGAGTCTTGGAAAGAGGGGCAAGTATGAAGTCTGTTGGGGATGAGAGAGCTTGGGAAGTGAGTCAGTTGTTGTTCGCTGATGATACAGCGCTGGTGGCGGATTCATGTGAGAAACTGCAGAAGCTGGTGACTGAGTTTGGTAAAGTGTGTGGAAGAAGAAAGTTAAGAGTAAATGTGAATAAGAGCAAGGTTATTAGGTACAGTAGGGTTGAGGGTCAAGTCAATTGGGAGGTGAGTTTGAATGGAGAAAAACTGGAGGAAGTGAAGTGTTTTTAGATATCTGGGAGTGGATCTGTCAGCGGATGGAACCCTGGAAGCGGAAGTGGATCATAGGGTGGGGGAGGGGGCGAAAATTTTGGGAGCCTTGAAAAATGTGTGGAAGTCGAGAACATTATCCCGGAAAGCAAAAATGGGTATGTTTGAAGGAATAGTAGTTCCAACAATGTTGTATGGTTGCGAGGCGTGGGCTATGGATAGAGTTGTGCGCAGGAGGATGGATGTGCTGGAAATGAGATGTTTGAGGACAATGTGTGGTGTGAGGTGGTTTGATCGAGTAAGTAACGTAAGGGTAAGAGAGATGTGTGGAAATAAAAAGAGCGTGGTTGAGAGAGCAGAAGAGGGTGTTTTGAAATGGTTTGGGCACATGGAGAGAATGAGTGAGGAAAGATTGACCAAGAGGATATATGTGTCGGAGGTGGAGGGAACGAGGAGTAGAGGGAGACCAAATTGGAGGTGGAAAGATGGAGTGAAAAGGATTTTGTGTGATCGGGGCCTGAACATGCAGGAGGGTGAAAGGAGGGCAAGGAATAGAGTGAATTGGAGCGATGTGGTATACAGGGGTTGACGTGCTGTCAGTGGATTGAATCAAGGCATGTGAAGCGTCCGGGGTAAACCATGGAAAGCTGTGTAGGTATGTATATTTGCGTGTGTGGACGTGTGTATGTACATGTGTATGGGGGGGTTGGGCCATTTCTTTCGTCTGTTTCCTTGCGCTACCTCGCAAACGCGGGAGACAGCGACAAAGTATAAAAAAAAAAAATAAAATATTTATATATGTATATATATATATATATATATATATATATATATATATATATATATATATATATATATATATATATATATATATATATATATATATATATATATATATATATATATATTTTTTTTTCTTATTATTATTATTTTGCTTTGTCGCTGTCTCCCGCGTTTGCGAGATAGCGCAAGGAAACAGACGAAAGAAATGGCCCAACCCACCCCCATACACATGCATATACATACACGTCCACACACGCAAATATACATACCTATACATCTCAATGTACACATATATATAAACACACAGACACATACATATATACCCATGCACACAATTCACACTGTCTTACTTTATTCATTCTCATCGCCACCTCGCCACACATGGAATACCATCCCCCTCCCCCCTCATGTGTGCGAGGTAGCGCTAGGAAAATACAACAAAGGCCCCATCGTTCACTCTCAATCTCTACTTGTCATGCAATAATGCCCGAAACCACAGCTCCCTTTCCACATCCAGGCCCCACACACTTTCCATGGTTTACCCAGACGCTTCACATGCCCTGATTCAATCCACTGACAGCACGTCAACCCCGGTATACCACATCGATCCAATTCACTGTATTCCTTGCCCGCCTTTCTAACTCCTGCATGTTCAGGCCCAGATCACTCAAAATCTTTTTCACTCCATCTATCCACCTCCAATTTGGTCTCCCACTTCTCCTCGTTCCCTCCACCTCCGACACAAGTATCCTCTTGGTCAATCTTTCCTCACTCATTCTCTCCATGTTCCCAAACCATTTCAAAACACCCTCTTCTGCTCTTTCAACCACGCTCTTTTTATTTCCACACATCTCTCTTACCCTTACATTACTTACTCGATCAAACCACCTCACACCACACACTCTCCTCAAACATCTCATTTCCAGCAAATTCACCCTCCTGCGCACAACTCTATCCATAGCCCACGCCTCGCAGCACACATTCTTCAAGGCTCCCAGGATTTTCGCCCCCTCCCCCACCCTATGATTCACTTTCGCTTCCATGGTTCCATCCGCTGCCAGATCCACTCCTAGATATCTAAAACACTTTACTTCCCCCAGTTTTTCTCCATTCAAACTTACCTCAAAATTGACTTGACCCTCAATCCTACTGTACCTAATAACCTTGCTCTTATTGCCATTTACGCTTAACTTTCTTCTTTCACACACTTTACCAAAATCAGTCACCAGCTTCTGCAGTTTCTCACATGAATCAGCCACCAGCGCTGTATCATCAGTGAACAACAATTGACTCACTTCCCAAGCTCTCTCATCCACAACAGACTTCATACTTGCCCCTCTTTCCAAAACTCTTGCATTCACCTCCCTAACAACCCCATCCATAAACAAATTAAACAACCATGGAGACATCACACACCCTTGCCGCAAACCTACATTCACTGAGAAGCAATCACTTTCCTCTCTTCCTACACGTACACATGCCTTACATCCTCGATAAAAACTTTTCACTGCTGCTGACAACTTGCCTCCCACACCATATATTCTTAATACCTTCCATAGAGCATCTCTTTCAACTCTATCATATGCCTTTTCCAGATCCATAAATGCTACATACAAATCCATTTCCTTTTCTAAGCATTTCTCACATACATTCTTCAAAGCAAACACCTGATCTACACATCCTCTACCACTTCTGAAACCATATCTTTATTTATATATGTATGAGTGGGAGATTTGCAAAAGAAAGAGGCAGGAGGTCAAGAGAAAGGTGCAAGAGGTGAAAAAGAGGGCACATGAGAGTTGGGGTGAGAGATTATCATTAAATTTTAGGGAGAATAAAAAGATGTTTTGGAAGGAGGTAAATAAAGTGCGTAAGACAAGGGAGCAAATGGAACTTCAGTGTAGGGCGCTAATGGGGAGGTGATAACAAGGGGTGGTGATGAGAGCAGGAGCTGGAGTGAGTATTTTGAGGGTTTGTTGAATATGTTTGATGATAGAGTGGCAGATATAGGGTGTTTTGGTCGAGGTGGTGTGCAAGGTGAGAGGGTTAGGGAGAATGATTTGGTAAACAGAGAAGAGATAGTAAAAGCTTTGCGGAAGATGAAAGCCGGCAAGGCAGCAGGTTTGGATGGTATTGCAGTGGTATTTATTAAAAAGGGGGGTGACTGTATTGTTGACTGGTTGGTAAGGTTATTTAATGTATGTATGATTCACGGTGAGGTGCCTGAGGATTGGCGGAATGTTTGCATAGTGCCATTGTACAAAGGCAAAGGAGACAAGAATGAGTGCTGAAATTACAGAGGTATAAGTTTGTTGAGTATTTCTGGTAGATTATATGGGAGGGTATTGATTGAGAGGGTGAAGGCATGTACAGTGCATTAGATTGGGGAAGAGCAGTGTGGTTTCAGAAGTGGTAGAGGATGTGTGGATCAGGTGTTTGCTTTGAGGAATGTATGTGAGAAATACTTACAAAAGCAAATGGATTTGTCTGTAGCATTTATGGATATGGAGAGGGCATGTGATAGAGTTGATAGAGATGCTCTTTGGAAGGTATTAAGATTATATAGTGTGTGAGGCAAGTTGTTGGAAGCAGTGAAAAGTTATTATCGAGGATGCAAGGCATGTGCACGTGTAGGAAGAGAGGAAAGTGATTGGTTCTCAGTGAATATAGGTATGTGGTAGGGGTGTGTAATGTCTCAATGGTTGTTTAATTTGTTTATGGAAGTCAAGGACATTATCTCGTAAAGCAATAATGGGTATATTTGAAGGAATAGTAGTTCCAACAATGTTGTATGGTTGCGAGGCATGTGCTATGGATAGAGTTGTGCGCAGGAGGGTGGATGTGCTGGAAATGAGATGTTTGAGGACAATATTTGGTGTGAAGTGGTTTGATCGAGTAAGTAATGTAAGGGTAAGAGAGATGTGTGGAAATAAAAAGAGTATGGTTGAGATAGCAGAAGAGGGTGTTTTGAAATGGTTTGGGCACATGGAGAGAATGAGTGAGGAAAGATTGACCAAGAGGATATATGTGTCAGAGGTGGAGGGAACGAGGAAAAGTGGGAGACCAAATTGGATGTGGAAAGATGGAGTGAAAAAGATTCTGAGTGATCGGGGCCTGAACATGAAGGAGAGTGAAAGGCGTGGAAGGAATAGAGTGAATTGGAACGATGTGGTATACCGGGGTCGACGTGCTGTCAATGGATTGAACCAGGGCATGTGAAGCGTCTGGGGTAAACCATGGAAAGTTCTGTGGGGCCTGGATGTGGAAAGGGATTATTACATGTCAGCTAGAGACTGAGTGTGAACGAATGGGGCCTTTGTCGTCCTTTCCTAGCGCTACCTCGCACACCTGAGGGGGGAGGGGGTTGTTATTCCATGTGTGGCGGGGTGGCGATGGGAATAAATAAAGGCAGACAGTATGAATTATGTACATGTGTATATATGTATATGTCTGTGTGTGTATATATGTGTACATTGAGATGTATAGGTATGTATATTTGTGTGTGTGGACGTGTTTGTATATTCACGTGTATGCGGTTGGGTTGGGCCATTCTTTCGTCTGTTTCCTTGCGCTACCTCGCTAACGCGGGAGACAGCGACAAAGGAAAATAATAATGATAAATATATATATATATATATATTTTTTTTTTAATTTTCCAAAAGAAGGAACAGAGAAGAGGGCCAGGTGAGGATATTCCCTCAAAGGCCCAGTCCTCTGTTATTAACGCTACCTCGCTATCGCGGGAAATGGCGAATAGTATAAAAAAAAAAATATATATATATATATATATATATATATATATATATATATATATATATATATATATATGTATATGAGAGGCAAGTCTTTTGGGAGCAGCTGAGTGAGTACGTTAGTAGTTTTGATGGGTGATAGTTGATTTGAATGTAAAGGTGAGTAATGTGGCAGTTGAGGAAATAATTGGAGTACATGGGGTGTTCAGTGTTGTAAATGGAAATGATGAAGAGCTAGTAGATTTATTTGCTGAAAAAGGACTGGTGACTGGGAATACCTTGTTTAAGAAGAGATATATATATAAGTATACGTATGTAAGTGGGAGAGATGGCCAGAGAGCGTTATTGAATTTCGTGTTAATTGATAGGCGCGCGAAAGAGAGACTTTTGGATATTAAGGTGCTAAGAGGTGCAACTGGAGGGATGTCAAATCATTATCTTGTGGAGGCGAAGATAAAGATATGTAGAGGTTTTCAGAAAAGAAGAGAGAATGTTGGGGTGAAGTGAGTGGTGAGGGTAATTTAGCTTGGGAAGGTGATGTATGTGAGAAAGTACCAGGAGGGACTGAGTACAGAATGGAAAAAGCTGAGAACAATAGACGTAAGGGGAGTGGGGGAGGAATGGGATGTATTTAGGGAAGCAGTGATGGCTTGTGCAAAAGATCCTTGTGGCATGAGAAGCGTGGGAGGTGGGCAGATTAGAAAGGGTAGTGAGTTGTGGGACGAAGTGGTATGATTATTAGTGAAAGAGAAGAGAGAGGCATTTGGACGATTTTTGAATACAAATGACTGGGAGATGTATGAAAGAAAGAGACAGGAGGTCAAGAGAAAAGTGCAAGAGGTGAAAAAGAAGGGAAATGAGAGTTGGGGTGAGAGAGTGTCATTGAAATTTAGGGAAAATAAAAAGATGTCTTGGAAGGATGTAAATAAAGTGCGTAAGACAATGGAACAAATGGGAACAACAGTGAAGGAGGCTAATGGGAAAGTGATAACAAGTAGTGGTGGTATGAGAAGGAGATGGAGTGAGTATTTTGAAGGTTTGTTGAAGGTGTTATAAGATAGAGTGGCAGATATAGGGTGTTTTGGTCGAGGTGGTGTGCAAAGTGAGAGTGTTAGGGAGAATTATTTGGTAAACAGAGAAGAGGTAGTAAAAGCTTTGCGGAAGATGAAAACCGGCAAGGCAGAGGGTTTAGATGGTATTGCAGTGTAATATATCAAGATAGGGGGTGACTGTATTATTCACTGATTGGTAAGGTTATTGAATGTGTGTATGACTCATGGTGAGGTGACTGAGGATTGGCGGAATGATTGCATAGTGCCATTGTACAAAGGCAAAGGGGATAAAAGTGAGTGCTCAAATTACAGAGGTATAAATTACAGAGGTACTTGTCGAGTATTCCTTGGAAATTATATGGGAGGGTATTGATAGAGATGGTGAAGGCATGTACAGAAAATCAGATTGGGTATGAGGAGTGTGGTTTCAGGTGTGGTAGAGGATGTGTGGATCAGGTGTCTGCTTTGAAGATTGTATGTGAGAAATACTTAGAAAAGCTAATTGATTTGTATGTAGCATTCATGGATTTGGAAAATGCATATGACAGAGTGCATAGAGATGCTCTATGGAAGGTATTAAGAATACATGGTGTGGGAAGCATGTTGTTAGAAGCAGTGAAAAGTTTTTATCGAGACCGTAAGGCATGTGTACATGTACGAAGAGAGGAAAGTGATTGGTTCTCAGTGAATGCTGGTTTGTGGCAGGGGTGCGTGATGTCTCCATGTTTGTTTAACTTGTTTTTTATGGATGGTGTTGTTTGTTAGGATAATGCAAGAGTTTTGGAAAGAGGGGCAAGTATGCAGTCTGTTGTGAATAAGAGATCTTGGGAAGTGAGTCAGTTGTTGTTCGCTGATGATACAACGCTGGTGGTTGATTCGGGTGAGAAACTGCAGAAGCTGGTGACTGAGTTTGGTAAAGAGTGTGAAAAAAGAAAGCTGAGTAAATGTGAATAAGATCAAGGTTATTAGGTACAGTTGGGTTGATGGACAAGCGAATTTGGAGGTAAATTTGAATGGAGAAAAACTGGAGAAGGTGAAGTGTTTTCGATATCTGGGTAGTGGATTTGGCAGCGGATGGAACCATGGAAGCGGAAGTGAATCATAGGGTGGGGGAGGGGATTAAAGTTTTGGGAGGGTTGTAGAATGTCTGGAAGTCGAGAACGTTACCTTGGAAAGCGAAAATGGGTATGTTTGAAGGAATAGTGGTTCCAACAATGTTAGATGGTTGCGAGGCGAGGGCTATAGATAGAGTTGTGCGGAGGAGGGGGGATGCGCTGGAAATGAGATGTTTGAGGACAATATGTGGTGTGAGGTGGTTTGATCGAGTAAGTAATGAAAGGGTAAGAGAGATGTGTGGTCATAAAAAGAGTGTGGTTGAGAAAGCAGACAAGGGTGTTTTGAAATGGTTTGGTTACATAGAGAGAATAAGTGAGGAAAGATTGACAAAGAGGATATATATATCAGAGTTAGAGGGAACGAGGAGAAGTGGGAGACGAAGTTGGAAGTGGAAAGATAGACTGAAAAAGATTTTGAGTGATCGGTGTCTGAACATGTAGGAGGGTGAAAGGTTTACAAGGAATAGAGTGAATTGGAACGATATGGTATACCGGGGTCGACGTGCTGTCAATGGATTGAACCAGCGCATGTGAAGCGTCTGGGGTAAACCATGGAAAGTTTTGTGGGTCCTGCATGTGGAAAGGGAGTTGTGGTTTCAGTGCATTATACGTGACAGTTAGAGACTGAGTGTGTGGCGGGGTGGCGACGGGAATGAATAAGGACAGACAGTATGAATTATGTACATATGTATATATGCATATGTGTGTATATATATATATATATATATATATATATATATATATATATATATATATATATATATATATATATATATATATATATTATTTTTTTTTTTTTTTGCTTTGTCGCTGTCTCCCGCGTTTGCGAGGTAGCGCAAGGAAACAGACGAAAGAAATGGCCCAACCCACCCCCATACACATGTATATACATACGTCCACACACGCAAATATACATACCTACACAACTTTCCATGGTTTACCCCAGACGCTTCACATGCCTTGATTCAATCCATGAATCAGCCACCAGCGCTGTATCATCAGCAAACAACAACTGACTCACTTCCCAAGCTCTCTCATCCCCAACAGACTTCATACTTGCCCCTCTTTCCAAAACTCTTGCATTCACCTCCCTAACAACCCCATCCATAAACAAATTAAACAACCATGGAGACATCACACACCCCTGCCGCAAACCTACATTCACTGAGAACCAATCACTTTCCTCTCTTCCTACACGTACACAAGCCTTACATCCTCGATAAAAACTTTTCACTGCTTCTAACAACTTGCCTCCCACACCATATATTCTTAATACCTTCCACAGAGCATCTCTATCAACTCTATCATATGCCTTCTCCAGATCCATAAATGCTACATACAAATCCATTTGCTTTTCTAAGTATTTCTCACATACATTCTTCAAAGCAAACACCTGATCCACACATCCTCTACCACTTCTGAAACCACACTGCTCTTCCCCAATCTGATGCTCTGTACATGCCTTCATGTATAAGTTGAGGTTAATAGGTATGTATATGTGCGTGTGTGGACGTGTATGTATATAGATATGTATGTGGGTGAGCTGGGCCATTCCTACGTCTGGTTCCTTGTGCTACCTCGCTAATGCGGAGACAGCGACAAAGTATAACAAAATAAAATGATAATAATAAAGACATTCATCAGCTCGTGCTGTCTTAGGAACCGTAAACAAATGTAAAGATTTGTCTTGGAAAGCTCTGTAAATCATTATCATCTGGTAATGAATTCCGGAGTCAGTGGTTGTTAGCGCACTGTTTTACGTTGGGTAAACATGTACTTAAAGGAAAAATAAGGCATAACTCGTAACGAAAATAAGATTTAATGATAGATCGTTTTCAGAGCGGTCTGTATGTGGACCTTTCTGATAGACGACACTAACATAAGTTCCAGCGGTTGAGAAGTCTGATTGTCATTTATGTTTGCTTAGGAGTTATACATGTAAGATTCTGTAGGTGAAGATTTCTTAGTTTACACTCTTTTGAACAGAGATATATATGCAAATTTCTTAAGCAAACAACTTTGCCACTGGGGTCTTCATGATGTAGCGCTTTAGCAAGGATACTCTCTCACTAGAGGGTTTTATATTCAAGATGTTGTGTACGAAGTGTTCTGGAATTAGCCTTGTATTGCCATAGAACTCTTATTAGTAAATCCTTACGTGCAGCATACAGTAAGTTAAACAAGCATTGCTATGTAACTATGATATAAATTCAGCTTAGAAAAAGAGGAGAACAGTCAGCTGTTATCGCCAGAACTAAAAGTGTGAGCCGTTATGGATAGAGCACTTAGTCTGCAAGGTGCAGAGCCTTAAATGTTTGCTCCTTTCTATATATCTCGTTTGTAAACTCTTGTAGATAGAAGTACCAGGGTAAGTAGAAAGTAAAGAGATTATTTTTAACATTGTTGCAGGAAGAACTGAGAAAATTCATTCTTGAGAGATCTCTAGGATCGACCGTAGCTGGAGAACGTACTTGCAGGCTCTTGACAAATCAAGACAAATTGTTATTTAAAACTTTGATTGCTTAAGTCTTCCACATGTGAGTTAATATGTATATCTGCTTTTGATTCTTGGTATCTAGGAGCTTTACGGCAGACATTTCAAATAGTTATTGGTTAATAGAGAACACCAGATTATTTCTTGCCATAAAAGAACTCAGTATGAAACATCTTTACGGTAGGCAGCTTCTACGTTTTTCATCTTGCTGGCAGAGATTTCCAAGAGTAAAGAGCTGTTGGTGGATAAATGAGGAATGTAACATGTCTGTATGAACCTGGAGGTTGCTGTTCAAGGTAGAGCTAGGCGCTCTTGGTGGGGGTAGAGCCTGGTGGTGAGGCTAGAGCCTGATGCTGGTGGCGAGGGTAGAGCCAGGTACTTACTGGTGGTGAGGGTAGAGCCCACGCACTGCTGGTGTAGTGGGTCAAGCGCTGGTGGTGAGGGTAGAGCCAACGCACTGCTGGTGTAGTGGGTCAAGCGCTGGTGGTGAGGGTAGAGCCAACGCACTGCTGGTGTAGTGGGTCAAGCGCTGGTGGTGAGGGTAGAGCCAACGCACTGCTGGTGTAGTGGGTCAAGCGCTGGTGGTGAGGGTAGAGCCAACGCACTGCTGGTGTAGTGGGTCAAGCGCTGGTGGTGAGGGTAGAGCCAACGCACTGCTGGTGTAGTGGGTCAAGCGCTGGTGGTGAGGGTAGAACCCACGCACTGCTGGTGTAGTGGGTCAAGCGCTGGTGGTGAGGGTAGAGCCAACGCACTGCTGGTGTAGTGGGTCAAGCGCTGGTGGTGAGGGTAGAGCCCACGCACTGCTGGTGTAGTGGGTCAAGCGCTGGTGGTGAGGGTAGAGCCCACGCACTGCTGGTGTAGTGGGTCAAGCGCTGGTGGTGAGGGTAGAGCCCACGCACTGCTGGTGTAGTGGGTCAAGCGCTGGTGGTGAGGGTAGAGCTACGTGCTTTACTGACGTTATTGTATGCAGCTAAGCATTGTTTATATCTTTTGAGGTAATGACTCATAACCATCCAAGATCGTTTTCTTCTTTACCATATGATGGATTTTTTGGCACAAATGCGCATTACTTTGCATTTTTCTGCTTTAATATCTTTCTGTCAAGTCTCTGTCCACTCTCCCTGTTTTTCTTAATCTCTCTGAATCTTCAGACTGTCTTTCTCAGAACTGGCTGTGTTTCCTTATTTCGCACTGGGTCAAATTTCGAGATTCTGCTGGTGAGTCCTGTCTCTAGGCCATTTTTATATATGATGAAAAGAATGGGTTCTAAGACTGAATCTTGTGAATCTCCGCTAGACACGTAAAGCCAGTGATGTGCTTTACGTACATATGCTTTGCATTCACTACATAGAGAGGTAGTTTATTCCAAAGTTCAACTATCAGCTTTAATTTAAATCAGCAATCTTTAATGTAACAGTTTAGCGAGAGTTTTACGAAACTCCATGTATATGACATCAGGGAGCACTTTGGTGTCCAAGTTACTACACACATAAGCCTAAAGATATTAAATAAATCGTTAAACATGAGAGTTTATTCCGGATACAGATTGATAGTCGGTAAATAATGTTTTCCTTTAGGGATCTAACGATTGTGTCCCTAATCATGGCTTCAACACTCTAGGTATAAGCTAAATAAGTTCGATGTGATGGTTGACGATGGAGGAGATAGCCGGTGGTGGTGAGGGAGGAGTTAATCTCTGGTGGCGAGGAAGGAGGCAGGATATGGTGGTGAAAGAGAAGGCAGGCACTGATGGTGAAGGGGAGCCAGTCGCTGGTGGTAAGAGCAGAGACAGTTGCTGTTTGTGAGGGAGAAGGCAGGCACAGATGGTGAGGGAGGCGTCAAGCTCGGGTGATGAAGAAGCTAGTCGCTGGTGGTGAGGATGTAGCCAGGCCCTAGTGGTGAACATGGAACAAAGGCACTGGTTGTGAGGGAAGAGCCAAATTCTGATGATGAGGATGGAGTCAGTTGCTGATGGTGAGGGTGGAACCATACGCTGGTGGTGAGCATGGAGCCAAGCGCTGGTGGTGAGGAGCCAACTTCTAATAACGAGGATGGAGTCAGTTGCTGATGGTGAGGATGGAACAGGCGTTAATGTCAAGGGAAGAGCAGAATCTGATGATAAGGATAGAACCAGTCCCTGGTGGTGAGCGTGGAGCCAGGTGCTGGTGGAGGGGGTAGAGCTAGGTGCAAGTGGAGAGGGTAGAGCCAGGTGCAGGTGGAGAGGGGTGGAGCCTAGCACTAGTTTAAAGGAGAAGCTAAGCGCTGGCAGTGAGGAAGGAGCGAGGCACTGAGGTGTGGAGCCAGCCTCTGGTGGAGAGTGAGTAGACAGACACTGGTGGTGAGGTGGAAGCCAGACTCTGGCGGTGAGGAAAGAGCCAGGCACAGAATCTTGCTTGGAGGTGCTGGCCGGTATGCCGATGAAGAGGATTCCTGGAGCTATCAATATGATCCCGGACTGAGGTGTTCTAGATGAAACCGTTGCGCTAACCATTTCCCTCACAAGTACCTATGAGGCAGGTTCTGAACTTACATTAATTTGCTCAGGCTTAGAGTGACAGCAATAAGATTAATTATGTTAATGATAGAAATGATAATACGTATTATCTTTTTGATACTTCTTTGATACTTTCCGCGTAGCAAGGTAGCGTCAGGAACATACGAAGAGCGGCCTCGCTTATTCACATCAATTTCCTATAAATTCTGTAATTATCATGCATAATGAACCGAAGCAAGAACCTCCAAAGACCTCTCAGTGTCTTTCCCTGACCACATCTTATGTCCTTGTTCCGTCCATTGATAGCACATCCCCCCCGTATGCCATATGAATCCAACTCTCTCTTTCCCATGTACGCTTCACACCCTTCAGCATGTTCAGATCCCAGGCATTCACAGCATGTTTTACTCCATCCTTTCACCCCTACCTTGGCTCCCGCTTCCTGTTCGTTCCAATAATGACATGTCTACCCGTTTATTCGTCCTCTCAACACTGAGCCTATCCAAACCATGTGAGTTCATCCTCTTATGCTCTCTTGTGCATTCGCTTCATATTTCTACACTTGCCTCTTACTATATTCTTTGTTCGCTCAACCCTCGTGAAACACATGCTATCCTTAATCATTTATTTTTCATCACATCTACCCTGTGCTCTTCTTTTCTACGTCGGGTCTACGCCTGGAATCCGTACAAAACCGTATGGCTACCATTATAACATCAAACATAGGCAACGTTGTACACAGACAGTAGCCCCTCTTTCCACACACTCCTCAACGCGCTCAGGAGCTTAGTCCCTCTCCCACTCTATGGCTCACTTCAACTCCCACAGTTCCATCTGATGCTTTCTCCACTCCCAGGTGTGAAGGAGTCGTGCGAGGAGCGCTCATCATCCTCGAAGGCTCAGATTAGGATATCGAAATGTGTATGGATGTTACCATGATGATAAAATAAGAGATTGATGGTGTGTTTGAGGAAAGGAACCTGGACGCTTTGGCTCTTGCTGAAACGAAGCTCAAGGGCAAAGGGGAACAGTGATTGGGAATATCTGGTTAAAAAGAGATATATACATAAGTATACATATGTAAGTAGAAGAAATAGTCAGAGTTATTCGATTACGTGTCAAGTGATAGGCGCACGAAAGAGAGACTTTTGGATGTTAATGTGCTGAGAGGTACAACTGGAGGGATGTCTGATCCTTATCTTGTCGGGGCGAAGGTGAAGATTTGTAGAGGTTTTCTGAGAAGAAGAGAGAAATTTGAGAGTGAAGAGAGTGGTGAGAGTAAGTGAGCTTGGAAAGGAGACTTGTGTAAGGAAGTACCAGGAGAGATTGAGTGAAGAATGGAAAAAGGTGAGAGCAAACGACGTAAGGGAGTGGGGGAAGGATGGGATGTATTTAGGGAAGCAGTGATGGCTTGCGCAAAAGATGCCTGTGGCAGGAGAAAAGTGAAAAGTGGGTAGAATAGAAAGAGTAGTGAGTGGTAGGATGAAAAAGTAAGATCATTAGTGAAAGAAAAGAGAGAGGCATTTGGACGATTTTTGCGTGGAAATAGTGCAAATCACTGGGATATGTATCAAAGAAAGAGGCAGGAGGTCAAGAGAAAGGTGCAAGAGGTGAAAAAGAGGGGAAATGAGAGTTGGGGTGAGAGAGTATCGTTAAGCTTTAGGGAGAATAAAAGGATGTTTTGGAAGGAGGTAAATAAACTGCGAAAAACAAGAGAACACATGAGAACATCGGTGAAAGGGTAAATGGGGAGGTAATAACAAGTAGTGGTGAAGTGAGGAGACGGAGTAAGTATTTTGAAGGTTTGTTGAATGTGTTTGATGGTAGAGTGACAGATATAGGGTGTTTTGGTCGAGGTGGTGTTCGAAGTGAGAGGCTGAAGGATAATGATTTGGTAAACAGAGAAGAGGTAGTGAAAGCTTTGAGGAAGATGAAAGCCGGAAAGACGGCTGGTTTGGATGGTATTGCAGTGGAATTTATTAAAAGAGAGTGACAATGTTGTTGACTGGTTGGTAAGAATATTCAACATATGTATGATTCATGGTGAAGTACTCGAGATTGGTGAAATGCATGCATAGTGCCATTGTACAAAGGCAAAGGGGATACAGATGAGTGTTCAAATTATAGAGGTAAAAGTTTGTTGAGTATTCCCGAGAAATTATATGGGAGAGTATTGATTGAGAGGGTGAAGTCATGCACAGAACATCAGATTTGGGAAGAGCAGTGTGGTTTCAGAAGTGGTAGAGGATGTGTGGATCAGGTATATGCTTTGAAGAATGTGTGAGAAATACTAAGAAAAACAGAAGGATTTGTATGTACCATTTTTGGATCTGGAGAAGGCATATGGTAGAGTTGATAGAGATACTCTGTGGAAGGTCTTAAAAGTGTAAAGTGTGGGAAGTAAGTTGCTAGAAGCAGTGAAATATTTTTATCGATGATGTAAGGCATGTGTACGAGTAGGAAGAGAGGAAAGTGATTGGTTCTCAGTGAATGTTGTTTTGCGGCAGGGAAACGTGATGTCTCCATGGTTGTTTAATTCGTTTATGGATGGGGTTGTTAGGGAGGTGAATGCAAGAGTTTTGGAGAGAGGGGCAATTATGCAGTCTGTTGTGGATGAGAAGGCTTGGGAAGTGAGTCAGTTGTTGTTCGCTGATGATACAGCGCTGGTGGCTGATTCGGGTGAGAAACTGCAGAAGCTAGTGACTGAGTATGGTAAAGTGTGTGAAAGAAGAAAGCTAAGAGTAAATGTGAATATGAACAAGGTTATTGGGTTCAGGAGGGTTGAGGGACAAGTCAATTGGGAGGTAGGTTTGAATGGAGAAAAACTGGAGGAAGTGAAGTGTTTTAGATATATGGGAGTAGATTTAGCAGCAGATGGAACCATGGAAACTGAAGTAAGTCACAGGGTGGGGAAGGGAGATAAGGTCTGGGACCGTTGAAGAATGTGTGGAAGGCGAGAACATTATCTCGGAGAGCAAAAATGGGTATGTTTGAAGGAATAGTGGCTTCAACAATGTTACATTAGTTATATGGTTGCGATTCATAGGCTATCTATAGTGTTGTGCGGAGGAGGGTGGATGTGTTGGAAATGAGATATTTGAGGACAATATGTGGTGTGAGGTGGTTTGATCGAGTAAGTAATGAAAGTGTAAGAGAGATGTGTGGTATTAAAAAGATTGTGGTTGAGAGAGCAGAATAGGGTGTATTGAAATGTTTGGTCACATGGAGAGAATGTGTGAGGAAAGATTGACAACGAGGATTGATGTGTCAGAGGCGGAGGCAACGAGAAGTGGGAGATGGAGTGGAAAAGATTTTGAGCTATCGGGGCCTAAACATACAGGTGGGTGAAAGGCGTGCAAGGAATAGAGTGAATTGGAACGATGTGGTATGCCGGGGTCGACGGGCTGGCAGTGGATTGAACAAGAGCATGTGAAGCAATTGGGGTAAACCATGGAAAGTTTTGTGGGGCCTGGATGTGGAAAAGGAGCTATGGTTTCAGTGCATTACACATGACAGCTAGAGACTAAGTATGAACGAATGTGACCTTTGTTGTCATTTCCTAGTGCTACCTCGGGCTCGCGCGCGCGCGTGTGCGTGGGGGGGGGGGTCCATTGCATGTGTAGCGGGGTGGCGAAGGGAATGGATGAAGGCAGCAAGTATGAATATGTACGTGTGTATATATGTATATGTCTGCGTATGTATATGTATGTATATGTTGAAATGTATAGGTATGTATATGTGCATTTGTAGGCGTTTAAGTATATATATATGTGTATGTTGGTGGGTTGGGCCATTTTTTCGTCTGCTTCCTTGCGCTACCTTGCAAACGCGGGAGACAGCGACAAAGTATAATTAATATAATAGAATAATGATAATGAAAATAATAATAATGATGAATATCAATACATCAAAACTATTGAAGATTGTATTACTAACGGTCACACAGTACAGGTATTCATGTTTAGATTATCGTCATTGTTATCATTTGGTTTTAAGAATTTATTTGTAAAACAGAGAAAAAGAAATTCATGTAGCTTTTATGAATCTGAAGAAAAGAATTTGATAGAGATTCTTTGTGGAAGATGCTTCAAATATATAATGTGTTACTGAGAGTAGTATTTCATCAAGGTGGTTAGCCCAGGAGGTGGCGAAGAACAAGGTCACTTGGAGTAGTTAGGAACTGTATAGGGTTTGTGGCACTTACGGCCACAGTCATGTTCTTAAAGAGAAAATGGATGTTCATCGGTGCGTGAACCTCGACAGTCGCAGGTTTCAGATGGAAACATATAGTTACTGGGGCATCACGCACGGACCGGACTGATTACTAACTGTAGGTTATAAACTATAGAGACACAGCGTCACTATATCTTTTCGCTATAACTTGTTAGTTTGGAAACTGTGTCAGTGAGTTTAAAAGGAATTCAATATAGATAATTAGCCAATGTAAGAGAATGGGAGCTGGTAATATAAGATCTTTGTCATAGTCATATGATGTGATGTAAAAGTGAATGATACAGAACATATCTTGTACTCTAAATATTAGATGTTATCGTCACATAAAAGATTAAGAGTTATCCAGTGTCGTACTGATAGGCATAATAGGTCTTGTGTACCTTCAGATGTAACTGCTAAATGAATTGAAAGTACAAGGTAGACGTCAAATGGAGGCAAGAAATCTGGGCATGATGGTCGTGTGTCAAGTTAAGCTTAAAGTATTATAAATATCTTTTTAGTTCTGTTTGTACCATATTATATCATTTCCCGTGGACGGTTTCTCTTGTATACTTTCTCTACCTTGTAGAATGTACAAGACAAGCTTCATTATATATGAATGATAAAGTATCTATCATTAATGTTCACGTGTCAACCACCAGCTCCCGTTCCACCGCTGACGACAGACACCCATCTGCAGATCTTTCATCACGGGAGATCTTGTGATATATGGCAATGAAGAATGTCATTCAGGTGTGGGTAAGATCTGACAATGTGAGACATCAGAGGTTCATAGTACTCACTACTCACTGAGGAAACTGCACGTTGATACATACGCTTTTCTTAACACTTACAAAAGTTGTGTGACTGTGAAGTATATGTTACTCACGTTGTGCATGTTGACCTGACGAGTTTTCCCCACACTTTATCATTTATTATTATTATTATTATTATTATTACTATTATTATTATTATTATTATTATTATTATTATTATTTATCATTATCATTATTATTATTATTTTTATTATTATTATCATTATTATCATTATTATCATCATTGTCATTATTATTGTTTTTTTTATTATACTTTGTCGCTGTTAGCTGCGTTAGCGAGGTAGCGCAAGGAAACGGACGAAAGAATGGCCCAACCCACCCAAATACACATGTATGTACGTACACGTCCGCACATGCACATATATATATACCTATGCATTTCAACGTATACATACTTATACATACACAGACATATACATATATACACATGTACATACTTCATAATTGATGCCTTTTTTCATTCTCGTCGTCATCCCGCAACACATGAAATGACAACCCTTCCCCCCGCAAGCGCGCGAGGTAGCGCTCGAAAAAGACAACAAAGGCCACATTCGTTCACACTCAGTCTCTAGCTATCATATAATGCACCGAAACCACAGCTCCGTTTCCACATCCACGCCTCACAAAACTTTCCATGGTTTACCCCAGAAGCTTCACATGTCCTGGTTCAATCCATTGACAGCAGGTCGACCCCGGTATACCACATCGTTCCAATTTACTCTATTCCTCGCACTCCTTTCACCCTCCTGCATGTTCAGGCTCCTATCGCTCAACATCTTTTTCACTCCATCTTTCCACCTCCAATTTGGCCTCCCACTTCTCCTCGTTCCCTCCACCTCTGACACATATATCCTCTTTGTCAATTTTTCCTCACTCATTCTCTCCGTGTGACCAAACCATTTCAAAACACCCACTTCTGCTCTCACAGCCACACTCTTTTTATTACCACATATCTCTCTTACCCTTTCACTACTTACTCGACCAAATCACCTCACACCCCATATTGTCCTTAAACTTCTCATTTCCAGCCCATCCACCCTCTTCCACACAACTCTATAAAGGGCCCACGCTTCGCAACAATATAGCATTGTTGGAACCACTATTCCTTCAAACATACCCATTTTTGCTTTCCGAGATAATGTTCTCGATTTCCACACATTTTTCAACGCTCCCAGAGCTTTCACCCCCTCCCTCCCCCACCCTGCGACTCACTTCCGCTTCCATGCTTTCATCCGCTACCAAATCCACTCCCAGATATCTAAAACACTTCACTTCCTCAAGTTTTTCTCCATTCAAACTTACCTCCCAGTTGACTTCTCCCTCAACCCTACTGTATCTAGTAACCTTGCTCTTATTAACATTTACTCTCAGCTTTCATCTTTCACACACTTTACCAAACTCAGTCTTCAGCTTCTGCAGTTTCTCACCCGAATCAGCCACCAGCGATGTATCATCAGCGAACAACAACCGACTCACTTCCCAAGCCCTCTCATCCACAACAGACAGTATACTTGCCCCTCTCTCCAAAACTCTTGTATTTAGCTCCCTAAAAACCCCATCCATAAACAAATTAAACAATCATGGAGACGTCGCGCACCCCTGCCGAAAACCAACATTCACTGAGAATCAGTCACTTTCCTCTTTTCCTACTCGTACACATCCCTTACATCCTCAATGTAAACTTTTCAAAGCTTCTAGCAACTTGCCTTCCACGCCATATGTTACTAAGCATCTTTCCATAGAGCATCTTTATCAACTTTATCATATGCCTTTTCCAGGTCTATAAATGCAACATATAAATCCATTTCCTTTTCTAAGTTTTTTTCACATACATTCTTCAAAGCAAACACCTGATCCACACATCATCTATCACTTCTGAAACCACACTGCTTTTCCCAAATTTGATGCACTGTTCATGCTTTCACCCTCTCAGTCAATACCCTCCCATATGATTTCCCAGGAATACTCAACAGACTTATACCTCTGTAGTTTGAACACTCACCTTTATCCCCTTTCACTATGTACAGTGGCGCTGTACATGCATTCGCCAATTCTCAGGGACCTCACCATGAGTCGTATATACATTAAATAACCTTACCAACCAGTCAACAACACAGTCACCCCCTTTTTTGATAAAATCCTTTGCAATACCATCCAAACACGATGCCTTGCTTTTACTACCTCTCCTCTGTTTACCAAATCATTCTCCCTAACCCTTTCACTTCGCACATCCCCTCGACCAAAACACACTACATCTGCCACTCTATCATCTAGCACATTCAACAGACCTTCAAAATACTCACTCCATCTCCTTCTCACTTCACCATTACTTGTTATTACCTCCCCATTAGCCCCCTTCATCGATGTTCCCATTTGTTTTCTTGTCTTACGCTCTTTATCTACCTCCTTCCAAAACACTTTTTTATTCTCCATAAAGTTTAATGATACTCACTCACCCTAACTCTCATTTGCCCTCTTTTTCACCTCTTGCACCTTTCTCTTGACCTCCTTCCTTTTTCTTTTATACATCTCTCATTCATTTGCACTATTATTTCCCTGTAAAACTCGTCCAAATGCCCCTCTCTACTCTTTTACTAATAATCTTACCTCTTCGTCCCACCACTCACTACCTTTTCTAATCTGCCCACTTCCCACGCTTCTCATGTCACAGGCATCTTTTGCGCAGGCCATCACTGCTTCCCTAAATACATCCCATTCCTCCCCACTCCTGTTGCGTCATTTGCTCTCACCTTTTTCCACTCTGCACTCAGCCTTTCCTGGTACTTCCTCACACAAGTCTCTTCCGAAACTCACTTACTCTCACCACTCTCTTCATCCCAATATTCTCTCTTCTTTTCTGAAAACCTCTACAAGTCTTCACCTCGCCTTCACAAGATAATGATCAGACATTCCTCCAATTGCACCTCTCAGCACATTAACATCCAAAAGACTCTCTTTAGCGCGGCCTATCATTTAACACGGAATCCAATAACGCTCTCTGGCCATCTGTCCTACCTTACATAAGTACATTTATGTATATATCTCTTTTCAAACTAGGTATTCCCAATCACCAAGTCCTCTTTCAGCACACAAATCTACAAGCTCTTCACCATTTCCATTTACAACACTGAACACCTCATGCACCCTAATTATTCTCTCAACTGCCACATTACTTACCTTTACTTTGAAATTACCCATCACTATAACCCGGTCTCGTGCATCAAAACTACTAACACACTCACTCACCTGCTCCCAAAACACTTGCCTCTCTTGATCTTTCTTCTTATGCCTGAATAGGCACCAATAATCATCCATTTTTCTCCATCCACTTTCAGGTTTATCCATATCAATCTAGAGTTTACTTTCTTACACTCTATCCCATACTCCCACCACTCCTGTTTCAGGAGTAGTGCTACTCCTTCCCTTGCTCTTGTCCTCTCAGCAACCCCTAACTTTACTCCCAGAACATTATCAAACCACTCTTCCCCTTTACCCTTGAGCTTTGTTTCACTCAGAGCCAAAACATCGAGGCTCCTTTCCTCAAACATACTACCTATCTCTCCTTTTTTCTCATCTGGGTTACATGCACACACATTTAGACACCCTAGTCTGAGCCTCGAGGAGGATGAGCACTCCCCAAGTGACTCCTTCTTCTGTTTCCCTTTTTAGAAAGTTAAAATACGAGGAGGGGAGGGTTTCTAGCCCCCCGCTCCCGTTCCCTTTAGTCGCCCTCTACGACACGTGAGGAATGCGTGGAAAGTATTCTCTCTCCCCTATTATTATTATTATTATTATTATTATCATTATTATTATTATTATTATTGTTATTATTTTTATCATTGTTATTATTTTCATTATTATCATTATTATTATTATTATTATTATTATTATTATTATTATTATTATTATTATTATTATTATCATTATTATCATTATCATTATTGTTATCACTATTATTATTATTATTATTATTATTATTATTATTATTATTATTATTATTATTATTATTATCATTATTATTATTATTATTATTATTATTACTATTATTATTATTATTATTATTATTATTATTATTATTATTATTATTATTATTGTTATTATTATTATTATCATTATTATTATCATTATCATTATTATTATTATTATTATTATTATTATTATTATTATTATTATTATTATTATTGTAATTATTAATATTATTATCATTTTGGAGAAAAATTATAGGTAGTGAAGTGTTTTAGAGATCTGGGAGTGGATTTGGCAGCGGATGGAACTATGGAAAGGGAAATGAGTCACAGGGTGGGGGAGGGGGCGAAAGTTCTGGGAACATTGAGAATGTTTGAAGGAGTAGTGGTTCCAATAATGTTATATGGTTGGGAGGCGTAGGCTATAGATAGAGTTATGCGGAGGAGGGTGGATGTGTTAGAAATGAGATGTTTGAGGACAATACGTGGTGTGAGGTGATTTGATCGAGTAAGTAATGAAAGGGTAAGAGATGTGTGGTAATAAAAAGAGTGTGGTTGAGAGAGCAGAAGAGAGTGCTTTGAAATGGTTTGGTCACATGGAGAGAATAAGTGAGGAAAGATTAACAGAGAGGATATATGTGTCAGAGGTGGAGGGAACGAGAAGTGGGAGACCTAATTGAAGGAGGAAGGATGGAGTGAAAAAGACTTTGAGCAATCGCGGCCCTGAACATACAGGAGTATGAAAGGCGTGCAAGGAATAGAGTGAATTGGAACGATGTATTATACTGGAGTCGACATGCTGTTAATGGATTGAACCAAAGCATGTAAAGCGTCTGGGGTAAACCATGGAAAGCTTTGTGGGGCGTGGATGTAGAAAGGGAGCTGTGGTTTCGGTGCATTATACATGACAGCTAGAGACTGAGTGTGACCGAATGTGGCCTTTGTTGTCTTTTTCTAGCGCTACCTCGAGCGCATGCGGAAGGAGGGGGTTGTCATGCCATGTGTTGCAGGGTGGCGACGGGAATGAATTAAGGCAGCAAGTATGCATTATTTACATGTGTACATATGTATATGTCTGTGTATGTATATGTATTTATACGTTGAAATGTATAGATATATATATGTGCGTGTGTGGACGTGTATGTATATGCATGAGTATGTGGGTGTGTTGGGCCATTCTTTCGTCTGTTTCCTTGCGCTACCTCGCTAACGCGGGAGACAGCGGCAAAGTATAATAAAATATATTATCATCATCATTATTATTATCATTACCATTTTCACATAATCATTGCCATCATAGATACTATGATTATCATTCACTGTTTTGGCTTATGTGCTAGTTGGTTTTTCTTTTCTTTTTACGTTGGAGGCTCCGGTCAAGAACGAAAGTCCACTTCAAGGCCTGGCCTTAACTGAAACAGAGAGGAATGAAAGAAAGAAAGGCAAGGGAAATTGTCTACGAATTTTGAAGCAGTTGGAAAATATGTCTTTCAGAATATTGTCTGATATGTTTCATCATGCGCGCTTCCTTGCATAACATTATGTTTGCCACGAGCAGAGTTCACCGTCCCCAAATCATGGTCAACATAATAATATTTGCCTCTCACTCTTACTCTCAGTTCTGTATTTTCTTTCCATGTTTGAAGAGTTCATTTTCTCCCCTTTTGCTCATTACTGTTATGCTTCATTACTTCCATCGTAATGTGTTCCTTACACTGCATTAGCTCTAGTTCTACTATTGTATTTGGCCTGCAAGATCTTGTTTGGTAACTTAATATGTATTGATGCTAGCTTACCACTTTTATTTCTAGTTAATTGTTCATTTGTTATACAGTTCAAAAGTGTAGCTTATGAGATGTATGGTTTTGCCTCATCAGTCTCATTAGGAAGTTGTATTGTAGAGTTGAATATGTATAAAAAATATTAAGAGACAAGGCAACACAAGAGTACAACTCCCTCCCCGTAATGCATGAAATAATACCAACCATATATATACTAATATCATTTTCTTTTTCTTTGGATTATGCATTTATCATTGTACAGTTACTTTTCTCACTCTTGTCATTTACTTTAGGTCATCTTATTTGCTCTTCTGGCAACATGCTCATTAAGGCAAGTATTACTGGACGCTTTTAGTTCACAGCTACATCGTTTTGCTTTGTGTAATTCAACTTGTGTCATAATAGGTACCCCGTGTTATCATCATGATATTATAATAGATACTCCATGTTATCATCATGATGTTTTAATAGGTACTCCGTGTTATCATCATGATGTTATAATAGGTACTCCGTGTTATCATCATGATGTTATAATAGGTACTCCATGTTATCATCATGATGTTATAATAGGTACTCCATGTTATCATCATGATGTTATAATAGGTACTCCATGTTATCATCATGATGTTATAATAGGTACTCCATGTTATCATCATGATGTTATAATAGGTACTCCGTGTTATCATCATGATGTTATAATAGGTACTCCATGTTATCATCATGATGTTATAATAGGCACTCCGTGTTATCATCATGATGTTATAATAGGCACTCCATGTTATCATCATGATGTTATAATAGGTACTCCATGTTATCATCATGATGTTATAATAGGTACTCCATGTTATCATCATGATGTTATAATAGGCACTCCATGTTATCATCATGATGTTATAATAGGTACTCCATGTTATCATCATGATGTTATAATAGGTACTCCATGTTATCATCATGATGTTATAATAGGTACTCCATGTTATCATCATGATGTTATAATAGGTACTCCATGTTATCATCATGATGTTATAATAGGTACTCCGTGTTATCATCATGATGTTATAATAGGCACTCCATGTTATCATCATGATGTTATAATAGGTACTCCATGTTATCATCATGATGTTATAATAGGTACTCCGTGTTATCATCAAGATGTTATGATATAATCTGGCACCTTTCATGATGACCCGTGAATGATCATTTGAATGTACCCAAACCACTTACTGGGCACTTAGTGAAAACGACCCTGAAACCGGTGTTAGGAGTCAGTTTTACGGCTCATTTCAAGGTGAAGTGTGCGTCACATAGAAAGTTTATCCTATCTAATGAAACAGGGAAATTCTCAAGGTTTTGGAGCTAAGCCATCAGTTACTTTTGAGTGATAACATATCATATGTTGGTGTAAGAGTGGCGTATACAACACCCACATTAGCTTTAACTCTAAAACCTCTACAGTTCTGCGGAGCTTCAGACAGAGAAGCACCCATCATCATTATCAATATTTGTATGTAGGAATACTGGCACTGAGATACTGTGTTTTCTGCTATATAGAAGTTAATGTGTTTTTCGCAAACGTAAAAGCGAAGTACTTTTCAAGGCTTATGAGATAGTAATAACATTTTGGCTTTCACGGCAT
Organism: Panulirus ornatus; assembly: GCF_036320965.1. Taxonomy (NCBI): domain Eukaryota; kingdom Metazoa; phylum Arthropoda; class Malacostraca; order Decapoda; family Palinuridae; genus Panulirus; species Panulirus ornatus. Next base: position 9,836,356 of record NC_092255.1, on the reverse strand, counting down.
GAAAGAGAATTCTTCTTAGAAGCTTCTGGCCATGATAATGTGATTTATGTTGTCTCACTCAAAAAGATATTTCTTTCAGGATTAAAGAAATGATTCCATTTATTTAGACAACCCAGTCATGTCCTTATTCTTACATTTTGCCAGTTATGTTTATGTTATATGTTTTCATGTTTCTACTGATAAAGTGTTCCATTCAAATCTCTTCATACATCATCAGAGTTTGATGTCGTCTAAGCTGATGAGCTGCAGTATATCAAAGCTTATTATGATGATCCCTAAAATCGCTGAAGTGAATCACAAAGTATCAAAGACTAGACTATATGTACACAGACTAAAGTGGTCGTGGAGTAGACCACGGAATGTTATGTAACTGGCCGCTGGTGTCTAGGTAAATCAGTGGTTTACCATCTGAAGGTCCTGACCTCTACCCGTGGAAGTTATTTGGCAGTTTTAGGGAGGCCGTGAGGTTGGCCTTACAGACGACCATGATATGTGTCCAAGAGGTTGGAGGAGATGCTAGTCATATGCTCACCTACTTCAGTGGATCACTAGAGGTAGTAATGAAAACAGTCTGCACTACCTCTAGCTCTTTCGCCTCTAATGTCATACATTCATCATAAATTAATGATTGTTGCCTCCCAACATAAACTGAATGGGATCATTATGTGGAGAGCAATGTGAAAAAGGGTAAAGACTAAAATTCTGTGAACCACTATAGCGATAACACAAGGCAGGTACATAGCTTGTTGGTTTTATATAAAAGCTACAGCAGACAGCAGGTATACAGCCTTCTTATGTTACAGAGTAGAGAAAGAAGACGGGAGACAGCAGTATACAACCTGTCGGTGTTGTGAGGATAATAAGAGACACGTACCAACCATAATGGTTTTGCTGAGTAGACATGTAAGTAGATATGTAAGGTAAACAACCCACTACCGTTGTGGAGCAGGGACGCCAGACGGCAGGTACACAACTTAGTAGTGTTGTGGGTTAGTCATGCCTGACGGTAGGTACGTACATAGTCTGGTGAGGTTTTGAAGTACAGAGTCCAGACGGAGGGCATATAGCCAGGTGACACACGAGACAGTTGCTACAGTCAAGAACAGTGCCTGGACACGTCTGAGATGTTAGCATTTTAGAAAGACTCCCTGAGCTGGTTGAACTTGCCTTTACCCTCTTTTTAAAGAAAATCCTTAAATGTGAGAGCTTTTAAGTTATGTATCCATAGATAAAGCTCTTTAACTCAAACGGTAGCTCATAACTGAGCAGCTTTGTTGTAAGCTAAAGTCAAATATCCATTATTTGATTAACGAAAAAACAGGATCGCTCATCATCCCTTTATGAAGTTACAAAAGTGTTTTAATGTTTTTTGAGTTCTTTCTATTATAAAGGCATAAATGTTACGAAGTTGTGGTTCTTTCTTTTTTTACGTCTTAGGCTCCAATCACGGGAAAAAGAATCCACATCAAGGCCGGACTTTAACTTTAACTGATATATAGAAAAAAATTATGAAAGGGAAAACGACGAGGCAAGGGAAAATATCTACAAATTTTGGAGGAAGTGGAAAGCCTGTCTTCTGAAATGTGTCAGGTCATGATTACTGGGAAAGCCATAAGTGGGTAGAGAGTTTCGAAGCCTCGAGGTGCATGGGATGGAACAGTTATCAAAATGGCCCACCCGCGGGTTGCCAGTGGTCATAAAGTCATTATGTGATGCAGCAGCTTACCGAGTATTGTTTGGTCTAGTTGGTGATGAGGCACACTAACAGCCAGCTCTCAGGAGCAAAAAACAAAATGAACCAACATTGCGGCGTAGGGTGAGCATGTCAAGTTTGGAAGTTAGCCTGGGACAGTTTATAAGGAAGATCGCTCTCGACTCAACTCTGTCAAATAAGAATGCAGAGCTAGAACCATCCTAGATATGAGAGCAGTATGCCATACAAGGACGGTTTAGTCTTTCGTATAAACGGGGCAACTGTCAGAGGAAAAGAAATTCTGACATCATAACAGGACTCCAAACTTCTTAGAGGCAGACGTAGTTACTTCTGTAACGTAGGTTTTCCAAGACAGAGAATGTTACAGTAATACCAATTATGTTCATTAAGTTAAGCGGTGAAATTACAGAACCATCAAAGGGTAGAGAAAAGTTGTGAAGAGATTTCGAAGAAGAGATGGATAGAAACTATGTATTGGAGGCATTAGATATAACCAGATTCCGTCTAATCTACTGAGATATCTTGTCCAAGTCTGAGTTTATTGAGGAAGTTGTGTCGAGACAAAATGCAGATCGAGTGTCAGAAGAAGGAGTAGAACTGTAGAATGTGGAGGAATGCGGTGGTGAATTGTCAGAGTATGAGTGCCTTTGGTTATTTGTCGAAGAAAGGGAATCGCTGATAAAAAAGAGAAAAAGTGTAGGGGACAGGATAGAATCTTGAGGACACCGCTTTTGATGTAGAAAGGAAGAGAGGGCGATCTATCAAGAACCACGAGATAGATCAGCCAGAGAGGAAACTAGATATGAAGGAGCAAAGTGAGCGAGAGAAGCCAAATGAAGAGAGCTTAGAAATATGACTCCGATGCAACATCCTGTCAAAAGCTTTGGACATATCAAGGGCAATTGCACAGGATTCCCCAAAATATTTCAGGAGAGATGACCAGTAAGGTAGTAAAGAATATCACCAGAGAATCTCGCCTTACGGAAGCAATCTTGGTGATCAGAAAGACTATGAGATTCAAGATGTCTAAGGATATGAGAGTTAAGGAGGGATTCAAAGAAATTGGAAATGGTAGATATCAAGCAAGTGGACTATAGTTAGAGGAATTAGAACTGTCACCCAAGAAGAAGCAAAACTATTGGTTTTTGAACAGAAACGAAACAGACGAGTAAGCACAGGTACAAGTTCAGAGGAACACTTTCAGTACACGAAGGGATGCCATCAGGATCATAAAGATTGTTTGTGTCCAGAGAGAGAAGCGCTTTTGGACAGTCCGAAAAGAGATTACAGGGAGAGGCATAAGATGACCAAGAGGATAATCAGGGTAATGAGGGAATGTTAGTCATCCAAGGTGGAGCTAGAAGAAATACGGTAACCAGTGAGAGTTGCTTTGTCTATGAGAGAGACAGCTATAGTACCGTCAGAACGGAAAAGTGAAGGAGAGATAGAGCTACAGAGATTGTTATCGATACTCTTAACTAAAGACCAGAAAGAGCTATAAATAAATGAGAGAGGAAGACAGTTTTCCCAGGCCTGATATGCCTGATCCCTTTCCTGAATAACCTTAGAACAGGAACATTTGAACCATGGATTGGAAGAAGTGGTCGTCTTGGAAGAATACAGAATAAGTTATTCTATTCCCGCAACATTAACCTCTGCTATGCGTTTGGCGAAAACAGAAGCATCACTCATAAGAGACAGAAATTTACCCAAGGAAAGTCAGAAAAGAATTTTCTGAAGTTATTCCAGTTAGCTTTGCTGAGGTTCTTTTATCTATATTTAGAAGGGGCTACTGGAGGAAGGGGGTTGAGTTGGGTTGGGGAATACCTTTAGAATAGATACATTTAAGAGAGTTTGATTAAATGAACAAATTGGGCGAGACTGTGTAGTTAAAGCTGGACGGATTAGAAATGAAAAAAAATCAGAATATTATGAGAGTGGTCTCAGTGGTAAGATACAGTTTGTTTTAGATCTTTGCGAATGGAGAACGTAAGGTCTTCAGTCATTGATCTCCGCCATCCGTATGGGAGGAATTCATCCACAGCCATATAATATCAAACTTTGAGGACATAAGGTCTTCGAGGCGTGTAACAGGTGTGTTGATTTTTGAATAAGCACAAACACCACCTTTAAACCGGAATCGTGAGTGGAGGTTATAGTTGGATATGAGAAAGGGACGAGTGAGAACATCATTAGACAACTATGTGTCAGAAAAAAGTAAGATATTGGAAGGTACTAGACAGATGGTGTTCAGCAGAAGAGCGGTTACTAGAGAGACCACAAATGTTGACATAGTGAAAAGAAAAAGAGGATGATCTATCAGGGAAGCATTGGTCGTGGAAGGGGTCGGTACTACTACTGCCAGAGACCTCCCTCTTATGGCAGTAGAGTCAGGCAAAAACCCGGAGACTTAGTATTCCATGATGCCGTAGACTAAGGGCCATGAACTATTTGGACTCGATCATTATTATATTCAAAAAACGATTGTGCAGACAGAAGGGGGTAAGATGGCTAATGTGAAGAACACAAGTCAGGTCTGAGTAGGTGTATGGTGCTTGTAAGGAGAAGATGGCAGGACTAGCCCGGTAGAATCGTTTTCATGAGACAGAAAGTAAGACCAACAATCCTGACATGGAGAGGTGTAAGATGGTTCCAGGCACTGCTTTAACGCTGCTCAGTCAGGACGGTGCTTAATCGGTTCAGTTTTCAGTGTTGACATGGGAATGATACTTGAAATGATAATTAAACTTCTACCACCGAAGTATTGCTCATGTTGAGGTATTGATCACAAATCATAATTTTCAATTCCAAATATGAACTAGATGGAGAGAGCAGGTGGGTAGCCCAAGATACACCATATTCAGTTACAATTCTTCTTCCTATTACTACAGACGGGACACTTTGGTGCAATGACAAATATTTCTGATCGTATTACTGCCTTCTTGACGACGTGTTGACCTGATCACTCATACACCTTCTTCGTGGATGTGTTGCTCGGGGTAGCTGGTGCTGTGGTCTCTATCTCTGTGTAACTCCTGACTCCTGGGACAAAATAGTTTTTTCAGGTGATAAATTACTGTTTCCCAGAATTCGGTGTCGAAGGTAGGGAGCAGTCGCACAGATCCCAGCCAAGCCTCCCTGTTTACTGGCATCAGTCTGTCCTTATGTGGCGCCACACAGCAGTAAACATTGCTCTCGTGCAGGAGTCTTATCATGGTCGTGACCAAGCAGCTGTAGATCACGTGATAGCCATACTAGTGACGTCATGGACCATTCTTGTGGAACGTCTAAGATCAATTCGTGTTCCTCCAGTGTCGCAATACCAGGTCTGAAGCTGGCAGGCCTGCTGGCCACTAACTCCCCCCTGCCAGATATCATGTGGTCCACTTGTAGACGGAAGGCCAACTGTATCCCGTCTGACTGGCAATGACCATCACCGTCGTGCCGTCCACCACACCCGGACCACCCTGGCTCACTCAACAATAACTGGTGCCTTCATATGTCTTTCTCTCAGTCCTAAAGTGATATAACTTTCACAGCTTAATCATTACACGTAAATATGAATATACGTAGAGCTCTGATGACATTTATTATGAGAATGCTACATAATAGAAACTGTTATAGAAATATTTCATATTTGTTACATGATACAGCACTAGTTTATCGTGCTATACTTCTCTACGTAGTGTACTAACTGTATGTTCCCGGATGGATCAATGTGACTCGTGATGTCTCGGTAGCGTGTATCAGCGTGAATGTGAGACGAATTTCCTAACAGTCATGGCATCCCCATCATACACTTATTTCCAACAAAATATAGAATCAGTAAAGCACTTGTTATACCAGATGACAAGAAATGTCGCTAGCAGTCGATGTGTTATAGTACAGGAAAGTAGTGTGAGACCAGGGAAGGGGCATTTCTCAAAGCCTTCGTCTGTAGTGTCATATTGTTTCACACAGAAAGTGGCGACACATTTTTTTCTACCATGCGCACATATCTGGCTGATGAGTACGTTAATCTATCACATATGACTAGTAACTGACCAAGTTAGTAGTAATCATACTGACTGAGGACAGGCTGGAGCTCAGATCAAACACTGACAGTCATCAGGATAAACAGCAGCAGATTGTTAGTACTTGTGTGGCCATACTGGCCCTCACATCCATCCATAGTAAGGGTTGTTAAGCCCATCAACTCTTAAGTAACCTTCATAATCTACATCACCCTCAGGTGTTCAAGATAGTTCTACGACCGTGTACACTCACACTGTGTACATGACCCTTCTGCATAAGTATAGTATATTAATGCATTTGGTAGCAGTCGACGGCCATAGGTTAATAAGACAAGATGGGTCGTACGTAAGACGTAAAAGCGAACATGTATGTTGTATACTTTTATGTGTGTTGTTGGATCTAACGGTGATCAACGCCTACATGTCTTTAGGCAAGATTTTGTTCCACACTTCAATCACTAAAATATAGATGAATTATTTTCATTTAGTATAACTGGGATGCGTTGCGTCATATGAAGATCCTCCAAGTGGAATTGTATTCAGAGCAGAAAGGTACATAAGCTGCGTACAACATCATATTCAGTAGTAAGTAGAATATCGCTCTTCGAACAGTGAACGTTAGCCAGGTGAGGAGTCTTGTTTGGAATATCTAACACATATGGAGGTACAGTTTCTCATTCAGATTTGGTATAATTTCAAGGAATGTAGTCTACTAGTGTTTTAAAGTGTTTACAGTAAACGACATTTATATAACCAGCTGTTGGGAGCCGTACTCTGCAGTGTGAGCGTGTATAGTCTTAAAATTATTGAACACCTAACGAGGGTGTTCGAGTTTTGTTGACTGGAGGTTCCAAGTGACAGTGTTGGCCTTGCTTGCCCAGGCACTAGGCAGTCGATAGGCCAAAGCGGAAAGAACCAACCAACATGAACCAGCTGGTGTGGCTAAGGTGAACACACCAGGCGGATGGTACACAACCTGCTGGTGCAGTGAAATAGACTAGTCAAACAGCAGGTTCACAAGTGTCTGGTATAGTGCAGTAAGCAGAGGGCACGACCGTCACATATCCGGTTTGTGTTTTGGAGTAGGAAGACCAGACAGAGGGTTCACAACCTGCCATTGTAGTGGAGTAGACGGTAGGTTCTCATCCTGCCAGTGTGGTGGTGCAGGCAGATCAGACGTCAGTGTGACAACCTGCCAATGTGGTTGTGCAAGCATACCAGGCGACAGGTTCACAGCCTGCCAGTATGGTGTAAAAGGCACGCCAGAAGGCAGGCTTGCAACCGACCAGCGTGGTAGTAGACCAGATGGAGGGATCACAGTCAATGTGGTGAGGCAGGCAGACCAGAGACGGTAAGTTAACTACCTGCCAGTATGGTGGAGTAGGGGGATTAGGTTTTTAACATACCAGTGTGGTAGAGAAGTCAGATTAGATGGCAGGTAAAGCTGTGTCAGGACCATATGAGGACCACTGTCAATTCTGATACGATCCTTAATACACTCCTTTAGATCTTGTCTCTTAGTTCTTGTGTTCCTTTAGGTACCTTGACCAAAATATGAAAAACATATTCTAGTCTTAGCTTTATGTAGGATGTGAACAGCTTGATGAATATTTACTTGCCTAGTAACTTGAAAGCAGTACTAGTATTTTTTGTCATCAGATAAAGTTCACCATATGTGGGACTCTGGTGGCAGATTAGAGTCGATGTCATCTTCCAAGTCTTTCTCATGATAAAATTTATTTCCCACTAGATGATATGCATGAGGAGACTTTCTTTCACTATGCTATTATCTAATATTTACTTGAGTTAGTTTCATTAAGAATGTATCGGGCCAACTTCAGTCTCTCTAGATCGCCTTGTAGGTTGTTGCAATCCCTCTTGCTTTTCACTTCACATATGCCCTTCGCATTTATGTACAGATATTCAGTCATGAGCCCCATGTCTCCTGGAAGGTCATATATATAGATCAAGAAGAGTAACCGTCCCAGAACAGAACCCTGCGGCACTCCACTGGTTACTCGACTGATGTACGTTCTTTGTTTCCTTATATTACGATTATATTACATCCATCAAGTAGTCTATCCCATATTCCTGTTTGAAGATTCAGCTCTTTCATCAACCTCCTCTGTTGTGCAGTGTTAGGTACTTTCTGGTGGTTCAGATCCAAACAATCTGTCTCTTGTAAGACTCACGTAGCCCTCAACCCTTTTCCTCCTTGCTAATGATCTGGTCACAACTACTTGATCTTGGCACGTACCCTCGTCTGAATCCATTTTCACTTGGAAATGAGCTTCAAAGTTCTTACCTAGCTTGGCTGTATGTGTGTGTGTGCTTTGCTTAACCATGTCTTACTCGCTGATCTAATTCACCTTGCCTTAGTTTATGAATCCCCATCTCCAGTGAGTTATAATTGCTGATGTGTTCTCCCGAACATCTAAAAATACTGGTTACTCAGCATATTGGCTCAAAACGATATCTATATGATTTGTAGTTAGCTGGTCGGCAAAGCAGCTGATGAAGGTGTCTATCACTGATAAGTACTTTACTTTCTCTGGTCACAGTTACGCTGCCTTATAACATTCATTTCATTAACCTCTTTACTTAAACTGTGTCAGTTTGTCAAACATTCTTCTCCCTCGATATTTCTTACACAAACAATCATTGCAGATTTTAGTTTGTTGACTTTGACACCATTCTTGAGCATTCAATTTGAATTTTCTGAACCTCCCACCACTACTCTATCTTAATCCACAATTTGCCATTGTCAAATGATATATTCAGGATAAGATTCATTCATGGGACCTTCGCACTTCTCTTTCTAATTATCTGTACACTACAGGTCTAGGAAGCTGAAGCTCCTCCAGACCTTAGCAGGAATCAAGATAGTCTTGTCTGCAGTTGTGTGTGTGTGTGTGTGTGTGTGTGTGAGTCGCTGAAGGATACTTCAATAATTCTTGTATATCTATGTGTGATATACAGGTTCCTCCATAGAAGAACTTTTCCATGTTTCCTATCTCTACTTTTTAATTCAAAAGTAACAATGCGTTACTTTTTCGATTTATAACAATTGGCACTTTAACATCACATATCCTTTACTTTCAAGTATTTTCCGTATCGACTATGGAAAAAGTCATATTGTTGCCTGATATACCAATTGGAATACATTCAATGATGAGATATCATCATGAGAAACCTTGACATACACCGTCAGTAAGTGAGCAAGATTCATGGTATTTTGTAACATAAATTAACATTAGTGTCACGTTGGTGTCGCATCAAAATATTTTAGTGTAGCATCTCTGGTAAGAAGAGTTAGGGACGCCACCACAACAACTAGATATGAATTGGTACAACCTTCACGTGAAGACCATCATACGTGATAACTAGAAAGGAAAGGTTTTAGCGTTCCTTAATGAAAATACATGTCTAACAGTAGAAAAATAATCTTGTTTTATTCTACCATGATACATTTTTTACTTACAATGTGTTCTAGTGGATAAAACCTGTGTTGCATTTGATCTATTAGTTAACAAGATAACCTGTCGTGTCTTTCAAATGCTAGCATTTACATTCTTCACAAACCGTTTATCCAAGATATGCCATTCCTCAAAATCTTTCACATTGTTCGTCTACCGATTTTCATAACCTCTCACAAGAGAACTATTTATTACATTTGCTTTGCAGCCCAGGAATGCTTCCCTCTTATCTGTTTGCTATATTGTGTTTCCTCCTACGTCTGGCTCTCTCTTCCTTCAAGAAAATTGATCTATATACCGTATCATTCATTCCATATTTTAGTCAGTACGTTAACAATGCTTCTCAGTCTACTCCATATACCCTACAGAAGCATTTAACATGTCGTCATGTCTATGTGCAATTCATTATTCTTTCCGAACACGACATTGTATTTTTTGTGTTTGTGTTCATCATTTCATGAACACGCTGGTGTCATTACCTGCTCCTCAGCCCTCGACCGATTGTACCCTTCCTTGTACTGCTCGCAGGTGAGGGCAATATAGTTGACTAAACATTTCTCCTTCCTAGATATCCAAACTGCAAACCTTGCTCTGCTTCACATGTTCTCCTGGTTTATTTCTTCCTTCATAAACTTGTTTTATGGTTCAAATTTATGTTATCCAGTCTTTCGTCTCCTTATGTTCCTGTATCACACGTTTCTTTACCCTTCTCGTTGTCCCTTAGTTTTCATTATCATCTTTCATATTTTCCTGCCTTGACTTTCCTACTGAATCCAGTTACTCACTTTTCTTTTACTTGATTTTTTTTTTGCGTGCGCATTTTTCCATTTATTGCTAATAGGCAGTGAATATTCATTGACTACAATGAGTTCATTATCTCTACAATATAGTCTTTAAAAGTTGTTAGCGTAGCCACAATTATTGCTGGTCTGTTTTTATTGTCTGGAAAAAAGGAGTACTGAAGCTATATACGTAATTACTCTGAGCACAATGTATATCTATATTTCAACGCCTGTTTTCTCAATCATTATTCTGGCTGGTCATTCACAAACTAGTTCTCTTGTAAACATGTACAAGATCAAGTGTCACTATATGATGTGTATGTGGATATGGATAGGTCGCTTGTTGGCTGTATGTATGTGTGTGTGTGTGTGTGTGTGTGTGTGTGTGTGTGTGTGTGTGTATGTACGTCTGTCTGTCTGTCTATCTGTCTGTCTGTGTTTGGGTAGGTAATCATCATGAAATGTGAGTTTACCTTTGTAAGGTGTGATTCTTCTTATCCCTAGTGGGTAAATATGGATAATTCTACAGGCCAGCACATGAACATATGAATCAGACCAGTGGTTGGTCCAGCTCCAGTGTCTTTCCCAGCCCATCCCGGCATGCTGAGGGCAGGTCCTGTTGATCTTGGCTCTGATTTATCACAACGGATTCTTACATCTTCCGTCACTAGAGCCAGTGTTCCCCAGAGGTGACAGGTCAGTGACGTACACTACATTGTGCTAAAACTAAATAGCCAAGATAGGCAGTATTTACATCGTCACAGTGGACGGCTTTTTCCATCATATTTTCTTCGAGCTTTGCGGAAGATGAAAGCCGGCAAGGCAGCAGGTTTGGATGGTATTGCAGTGGAATTTATTAAAAAAGGGGGTGACTGTATTGTTGACTGGTTGGTAAGGTTATTCAATGTATGTATGACTCATGGTGAGGTGCCTGAGGATTGGCGGAATGCGTGCATAGTGCCATTGTACAAAGGCAAAGGGGATAAGAGTGAGTGCTCAAATTACAGAGGTATAAGTTTGTTGAGTATTCCTGGTAAATTATATGGGAGGGTATTGATTGAGAGGGTGAAGGCATGTACAGAGCATCAGATTGGGGAAGAGCAGTGTGGTTTCAGAAGTGGTAGAGGATGTGTGGATCAGGTGTTTGCTTTGAAGAATGTATGTGAGAAATACTTAGAAAAGCAAATGGATTTGTATGTAGCATTTATGGATCTGGAGAAGGCATATGATAGGGTTGATAGAGATGCTCTGTGGAAGGTATTAAGAATATATGGTGTGGGAGGCAAGTTGTTAGAAGCAGTGAAAAGTTTTTATCGAGGATGTAAGGCATGTGTACGTGTAGGAAGAGAGGAAAGTGATTGGTTCTCAGTGAATGTAGGTTTGCGGCAGGGGTGTGTGATGTCTCCATGGTTGTTTAATTTGTTTATGGATGGGGTTGTTAGGGAGGTAAATGCAAGAGTCCTGGAAAGAGGGGCAAGTATGAAGTCTGTTGGGGATGAGAGAGCTTGGGAAGTGAGTCAGTTGTTGTTCGCTGATGATACAGCGCTGGTGGCTGATTCATGTGAGAAACTGCAGAAGCTGGTGACTGAGTTTGGTAAAGTGTGTGGAAGAAGAAAGTTAAGAGTAAATGTGAATAAGAGCAAGGTACAGTAGGGTTGAGGGTCAAGTCAATTGGGAGGTGAGTTGGAATGGAGAAAAACTGGAGGAAGTGAAGTGTTTTAGATATTTGGGAGTGGATCTGTCAGCGGATGGAACCATGGAAGCGGAAGTGGATCATAGGGTAGGGGAGGGGGCGAAAATTTTGGGAGCCTTGAAAAATGTGTGGAAGTCGAGAACATTATCTCGGAAAGCAAAAATGGGTATGTTTGAAGGAATAGTAGTTCCAACAATGTTGTATGGTTGCGAGGCGTGGGCTATGGATAGAGTTGTGCGCAGGAGGATGGATGTGCTGGAAATGAGATGTTTGAGGACAATGTGTGGTGTGAGGTGGTTTGATCGAGTAAGTAACGTAAGGGTAAGAGAGATGTGTGGAAATAAAAAGAGCGTGGTTGAGAGAGCAGAAGAGGGTATTTTGAAGTGGTTTGGGCATATGGAGAGGATGAGTGAGGAAAGATTGACCAAGAGGATATATGTGTCGGAGGTGGAGGGAACGAGGAGAAGAGGGAGACCAAATTGGAGGTGGAAAGATGGAGTGAAAAAGATTTTGTGTGATCGGGGCCTGAACATGCAGGAGGGTGTAAGGAGGGCAAGGAATAGAGTGAATTGGAGCGATGTGGTATACAGGGGTTGACGTGCTGTCAGTGGAGTGAATCAAGGCATGTGAAGCGTCTGGGGTAAACCATGGAAAGCTGTGTAGGTATGTATATTTGCGTGTGTGGACGTGTGTATGTACATGTGTATGGGGGAGGGTGTTGGGCCATTTCTTTCGTCTGTTTCCTTGCGCTACCTCGCAAACGCGGGAGACAGCGACAAAGTATAAAAAAAAAAAAAAAAAAAATTTCTTCGAGCGATGCTTTTATTCTTCACACTGACAGGGAACTCTGGCTAATCAATGTTTACCTACAGGAAATATCAGAGTGAACTTTGGTTTTATAAACAGTCGTCGTAAATAATGTGAACGGAGATTTTTTTTTTCCCTTTTGATATTTCATAATTTTTTTTTTGTTTGGTTAGGTTAGGTTATGTTATCTGTCATTACATTATACTGTTGAATATTAATCCTATATATAGTTAAGCTACCCAGTAAATTCTTACAAGCATCACACATGCAGCGAAAGCTTGTATGGTTTTAGAATTATCTTCAGTACCTGATGAAAGTGTTCAAGATTCATCAGTTGGTGGTTATAGTCAGATGCTGACGGCCTGATTGACCCTGGCGGTCGATAGAACTGCAGTCGGGGTAACTACCTAATCATCAATGAAGTGTTGAATTGTTTGCCTAATTAAGCACAGAAACATTACTACTACCTGTGAAGGAATGAACTGGCTACTGGCTGCTGATGTAGCTTATCAACGGTCATTCATCATACTTCTCTATCATTATTAAAGCGGAGGCATAATAAGCCTATACCAGTGTAGAATATTCCCTTTACAATTCATCATGGGTATGTCTGGGGTTCCTCGTCCACTGTGATATATAATGAGTAATATCGACATATCGAAGTATTCTCTGACTTTGAATTTATGAATATCCGAATAAAGAACTAGGTTTACAAATAGGTAGAGCATTTATTTGAATATGTTCTGGAAACAAAAAAAAAAAGAGAATACTCTTCTCATTTCGGAGCGATGCTGTTCAAGAGGCTGGTAATTATCCCTGGGTTGATGACTCCTGCACTGCTAGACCTTCATAATTGTTAGTTACAAATTCATTGCTGGAGATACACTACTATGGTTCATGGATTGAAGACATAACACACATACGTCCTCTTCCAATGATCCTTACGTAGTCCCCTTTCCTAATGTATCTCATGAGATTCTTATACCCGTTTTTGTAATACATTTTCCTGCAGTCAAAGACTTCCACTTTGGACACAAATAGTAGACATAGATTAGATGGCTTCCCTCCTCGTCTCATGAAGGAGCGTACGGTTGTCAATACATCTGAGACTATTCTTAAACATTTGCTTTACTTTTGCATGAGAACCAGATCTTCTCTTTCTTCCTTCCTTAAACTTTCTGAATCTGTATTTTCTTTGACGACTAATATGGTTGTCTTACAGAGAGATCAACCGCTGATGTCCCGTCCTGTGTTACTAATGTTTGTTCATCCTCTGTGAGGGAATCTGGAGAAGGATAGTGGCTCCATGCATGGAAGGAGAGTAGTATGTAGCACATCTTCATATTGTTGGAGCATGATGCATGCACCGGGAAGTCAGCAGTATACAATAAACACAAAACAACTATGATTTATCAGTATAACAGATAAAAAACTTCCTACCTAATGAGAAGTACTCTACAGATTACGGATTTGTCGATTACAGATAATGGATTATGAAAAAAGAATAATGCACGAAAACTAGGTTTTGATTCTAAAAGTGAAAATGAGGGTGACATTCCCTCGACTGATGGAAGGTTATCTTATTATATGAGAATATACGACGCATGTCAGGGGAGCCTTCTTGAAATCAGTTGCCAGAGGGTTCTGCTCTGAGATCATTGCTCGACTTCATCTAGGCTCCTCACCCTCTGCGACGCAATAAATTAATGAAAATATATAAATTCATGAAAATGACTTGCCGGAAGAACTGGACTCCTATCTGAATATATCATGAGGAAGTGGAAAACGAAGATGATTGCATCAACCTACAATCATCTACAACCCAGACAGTGTGCAAAGTTGGTGTGCTACATGGGTAATAAGATGCATTCAACCCGAGTGATATAAAGTAATGAAGATGGAATCAGCAGGATATATACCTGGGGTGGACATCGTCTTGCCTTGGAAAATGATAAAGTAGACAAGTTGTCTGCTTGCTTGCTTATATTGTGATCGCGTTCATGTATATGGATAAGAAAATAGTCACCAAGCTGTTCACATCCTACGTTAGGCCAAAACTGGAATGCATGTCTCAAATTTGGTCACCATATTTATTGAAGCACAAAAACTATTAGATAAGGTCCAGATGATGGCACTAGAGATGGTGCCACAGTTAAGAGAGCTAATCTATGAAAAGGCCGAAAGGATTTAAATTTTTCCGCCTTGGAAAAGAGAAAAGCAAGGAGTGACTTGGTCACAACCTTTAATCAGTTCGGGGAGGTTAAGAGTAAACAGTTTTTCGAATGTTGCCGGGATGGGGCAACTAGAAGACTTAACATGAAACCACGTAAGTAACTTGTTAGAAATTATGCCAAAATGAAAAGAAAAAGTTCCTTTTTATGACGTAATAGTACTAGAAGACTGGAAATAGATGATTGATGAAATTGTGAAAGAAGACATCATAAAGAAATATAAAAAGATGTTTGATAGTACAGAAAGTTCAAGGTATGGAACATCTTGCGTTTGAAACTCTCTACCACCCACACTAAGAAATAAATCATTACAATAGATAACTGTACATACACATACACACACCATGGGCCTTTATGGTGTACTGACAAGCATTAGTGACCATAAGTTAGCACTGGCCCGCATCGGCTCGAATTCTGGACCCGGTAGTTGGTCCACACCCAAGTGTTCACCTTCCTCTCGGGGCTGGGATGTGTGTGTGTGTGTGTGTGTGTGTGTGTGTGTGTGTGTGTGTGTGTGTGTGTATATGTGTGTGTGTGTGTGTGTGTGTGTGTGTGTATGTGTGTGTGTGTGTGTGTGTGTGTGTATGTGTGTGTGTGTATGTGCGTGTGTGTGTGTGTGTGTGTGTGTGTGTGTGTATATGTGTGTGTGTGTGTGTGTGTGTGTGTGTGTGTGTGTGTGTGCATGTGTGTGTGTGTGTGTGTGTGTGTGTGTGTGTGTGTGTAGGAATAGTTTTATGGAGACATGGCACTTACATACAAAGGTTAAGAGACAGGGCAACACAGATGTAAATTCTTTTCCCGTAACATTACACGGTAAATCACAACTAGCAATCACACACACACACACACACACACACACACACACACACACACACACACACACACACACACACACACACACACACACACATATAATCTTCAAAAGCTTGGTTACTTGTGAATATTTTCATGGCACAACATACAGCTCTTGTTCTCAATACTTTTAAAACTTCTCTTATTTTTCTTCCCATTATGATAGTGATTATGATATAATATCGCCATTGTTGTGATTATTTCTTTTCTCTGTTTTGTTTTATCAATCATTCGTTTATTTCAAATTCGTGAATAGAACTGACGTTTTCAGATAGCAATTTTGGACTTACAATTCGTGGGTCGGCAGCTCCCCCGTCGTGTAGCTTATACATCCGTGAAATTGTAGATAATTTTGGAGGGTCCCTCGGGGTTATTAGATATTCAATCCAGCAGGTTCTCCTGATCCCCAAAGTCCGTGTGTGACGCACCTCTGTAAGTGGGAGTCGGGTACGCTGGTGAAACATTTTTGTAAAGTTTTATTGGTTATCTCTTACGTATCCTTCATTGGCAGTTATATATCGAAACGCGAATTCTCTAGTTTTTATATCTTGAAATATAGGCTATCGTATCTTTTGTTGGTAATAGGATGGTTAAAGGAGAGGAAGATAAGGTGGGAGAGAGGAAGGGATAACTTGAATAAGAAGACTGTAGTGTGTGCAGGTGGATGGTGTAATTTCTTTTATGAATATGAATGATTTTCTATAACGTATTGGAAGTGTGTATTTATTAGCGATGTATCTAAGGTGTTTTGAATATAATTCACAAAATTAAGCCAAAGTTTGTTCATTGTTTACGTCAATAGATGACTGGAGCCTCCCTGAGTGCTGTAAGGCTTCGAGGAACCAATGGTATTCCATGACTGTACTGTTGTCGAGATTTCGGACTTGTCTGTAGTTTGCATCACAGTTGTCTTCAGGTGTATACCATTCTTTTTGGGTTGCTTATTATTCTCTCTCTCTCTCTCTCTCTCTCTCTCTCTCTCTCTCTCTCTCTCTCTCTCTCTCTCTCTCTCTCTCTCTCTCTCTCTCTCTCTCGCGTCACAAAACCTGTTGATGGACACTTCGTAAGTCTTGAAATAGCAAAGCCACATTTATGATAGGTGAATGGGGACGCAATCTGCTCAAGGCCTTCCTGCCCTAACTCACAGTTTGAGTCATCACGAGATTCTTATATGGACCTTCTTACTCGAGCCTTATATACAGCAAGGTAGGAATTTCACTCGGAGTAAGATGGTTATATATATTGGCCATGATTTTCCCTTTCAATGGTCAACAAGAACCAACCTGGGCAGGTACATATGTTGACGTTTGATTAACAGATCAAGTCTTACGATTCACATGTCTTTGCATGTTTACCTCCACGGTAGCTTTCAAATCTTGACTTAGTAACCTGCAATCATCATATGAACATTTGTACTGTATACAGTAAATATCATCTTTGGGTGCAATCAAGACACATTAACGACATGAGTTCTGTGAATCTGTTTTGCTTAGAGGTAACTCCTGTATACCAGCAAAAAACTCAGCATATAACTGTACTGAAATGGTGAAAATAACGCAATATTTGAAGTATATCATAGTTATAAACTCTACATGATAAATACCTCTACTAAACAAAAAATTAAAGGGCTAAAATTTATAAGTTCATAGTACATAATACACAAACAAATGATACGTGATCATGTCGACTTTTTTCATTTTTCAGATATATTTTGTGGCATACTGTTTACAATTCACTTTTCAGCAATTCAAGGAAATGTGTTATTCAGAATTGAGTCTATTAATGTTTGTCATGTATATCCACATATTTATTTCGTACAAGTTTGTCGTTGCACATGATAGCGAGGTAGTGCCAAAACAGGTGAAGAACGCCCTCATTCGCTCACGTCTTCTCTCACGCAGTCATGTATAATGCACTGTAATTAGTTCCCCCTATCCACACCCACTCCTGCATCGCTCACCATCTTCAAAATTTCAAGCAATTTCATCACACCCTCTTCAACTCTTTCATACATAATCCTCCTATAAGCACATATCTCTCTTATCCAGTTATCTTTCGTGTGATGAAGTTACTCAAACATTTAATTCCAACATGTCTACCGGTTTCCGTACTTTTTTTATTTAATCTAGAGCTCACGTATAGGGCATAAGAATGGGTAGGCACTGTGTGGCTTCCGGAGTGGTAGAGGAAGTGTGGATCAAGTCTTTGCACTGAAGAATGTCTGTGAGAAGTACTTAGATAAGTGCAAGGAATTGTATGTGACATTAATGGATTTGGAGAGAAAGCATATGATAGGGCTGACACAGATGATTTGTGGAAGGTGTTACGAATATATGATATGGAAGGAAAGATTTTAGAAGCAGTGATGACTTTTTATCAAGAGGGTAAGGCGTGTGTGCGAGAAGGCGGAAAGGAAGATGAGTGGCTCCAGGTAAAGGTGGGTCTGCGGCAGGGTTGTGTGATGCTACCATGGCTGTTAATTTGCTTATGGATGGAGGGGTGAGGGAGGTAAATGCAAGGGTCTTGGAGAGAAGGGCAGGTATGCAGGCTGTTGGGGAGATGGTGGTCTGGGAGGTGAGTCGGTTGTTGTTTACTGATCACACGGCACGAATTACTGAGAGTTTATTGAACTGTGTATTGTGTTATTCGATAGAGAATAACTGACCAACAAATTTACTTTAGACGACCGCGTGGACCACACAGGGCCAGATGGATGCCACAGTTACCATTCTCCCACAAAATTTGCATGGTTAAGAAACAAATTCAGCAGCTCCCACTTGGCATAATGTCAGTATATGATAGGAACTTTATCATCTCTACCACACTAATCTATAGTTCTTGCTAGATGACCTGCACGTCTTCTGTGGATGTACCTTGGCATTACTTAGAGCTGTTCTGAAGCCTGCTGCACTATGAGGCTAAAGACCCGTTGAACTCCAAGACTGCAATACATGCATTTCAACAGCATCTCTGGCATCTAACTGTTGAGGTGGTGCCTCCTGCACTTAACACAAGTCACCAGCAGGAGAACGACAGCTCTTACCAATAGTCTCTTAACACATAATCAAACCAGACGATAATTGTTCGAGCCATGAAAACGCTATGGAAGGGGATTTGGGGAGCTTAAATTTCCCCTAATTTTACTCTATCAACAAAACTTGCTGACTTGGTTGGTTTCGACTCCTGAATCACATTTCATAACCTTCAACTCGACCCGAAATTCCCTAGAAAAGATATCTAAGACTGGCAACTGTCTACTGTGTACCAGACATCTACAGTCAACCTGAAAGCACTAAATGTTATCAGTGACTGTGCTGGTGTGAAGCCAAACTCGGTTCAGAATACAATCATCAGCCATGGGTAAAGAACACTACCAGAATGTGTTCCAAGTTGTTAAACAGGCCTTTAAGAAGCTCCCAAACCAGCACAATTGATACTCTGTGCAAGTATATTCTTAAAGCGTGTGACTAATGTGTTATCCGTGTAGTTATTGCTCAGAAGGTTGATCTGTCACAACGAGGAATTCATTATTAAAACACAACTACAGCGAGACTCTAAGTTTCCGTGTAGAACTGTAACGTTCCCATGATAAACAGTGAGCGATTGCTGATTTTCATGTAACATATTGTGTTGTAAGAGTTTGTGAAGAGCGAGACTGATAGTTTTGTGCTGTTCTTTGTTGCATGTTTAGTGTTAGGGATAAGGCGGGTTTAGAGGGTTATGGTGTAAGTGGTTACTGCATGTTCAGAGCTCTAAGTATATTCTAATAAATGACAGTGATAAGCAGTGGAGGTGATACCATAAAGTGCAGTTGGAGGAGCTGAAGCAGCAGTACCTGTTAACGATGGGCGTCTGACACTGTGGGCTGAGGCACACTGGTGGTCCAGGGTGAGGGTTAACGTCATCAGCTCGCATCAGTAGTTGGGAAATGATGACCTGCCTATCATCTCACCATAGTGAAAGAATTGTATATGAATGTGGGAAATATTTTGGGTACGACCCGTGGTCCAGCACGGCGGCCAGGTATAACTAGACACTGTGCTCCGCGCGGTAGCAGGAGAAAGTATCTCCTCTTGGTCAAGAATATCACTGCTGGATGTAGTCTCTCGGTGCTAGGAAGGTAATTGCATACCATCCTCAGTCCATAGACTTTGGAATGATGATATGTTTTTACCAATATTCCACGGGGCTCTTGTATGTGGACCACCTTATCAATATAGAAATAGTCTATTACCGTGACTGAACATCACACAATTCCCTGCAAAAAAAAAAAGAAAAGAAAAGATCCTACAAAAATATAACTAATATATATTCAGTTGCATATATTGCGCTCTTCTTACACACAACAATGGAGATAAACAAAGGACTTCACTGGAATTAGATCTATTCGTAAATTTCCTTATTCAAAATCACACTCAGACGACAGATATCGTTTAACGCTTCCTAAAACAATGCAGTCATTAAAAGGCTCCGAATAATGTCGTTTTCTGCTTCCACCTCCCAGCAGGTGTAGTTGACATGCAATTAACATTCATCGGCCACCCATCAACGCATAGTTGTTCTGGTGCCACATAACAACACTCATAGGTGGCCTGCTGTCATCACCACCTGACACTCGTAAAGCCAATGCTAATTTCCACCTGCCACTTGTAAATAAAGTGTCAAAATTCAACTTGTCCCTCACAAACGCCATACTAATTCCACTTGCCATTCGTAAACGCAATGTTGGTATATATAACTAATCAGCAATGTAGTTTTCCTTAACAGTGAATACGTGCTAGCGGTCTCGTAGGCGGAAGCTCATGAAAGAAACAAGAAGCCAGTTGAGGATTTAGCCAACCATGACCCCTAATGAGCATTACCAACAGGAGCTGATATGTGCTGTTTAGTGTAACACTTGCGTTATCATGAGCGAGATATGCCCAGTTAATCAGTTTACAACCATGCTGAAATAATAGTGTATTCGACAAGCTATAAACAAGGTGTACGTACCAAGATGGCAAGATAATTTGCAAAACATGAATAAGAGTTTAGATTGGTGGTATATTGTCAAGTGTTGGTGATAAAGAATGTAAGTAGTAGTAGGTCACGGCAAGACTACCTCGCGAACGCTTGAAACAGCGATCAAGTGTGAAAAAAGAGAATATATATATATATATATATATATATATATATATATATATATATATATATATATATATATATATATATATATATATATATGTGTGTGTGTGCTGAAAAAGGACTGGGGATTAGGAATACCTGGTTTAAAAAGCGAGATATACATAAGTATACGTATGTAAGTAGGAGAGATGGCCAGAGAGCGTTATTGGATTACGTGTTAATTGACAGGCGCGCGAAAGAGAGACTTTTGGATGTTAATGTGCTGAGAGGTGCAACTGGAGAGATGTCTGATCATTATCTTGTGGAGGCTAAGGTGAAGATTTGTATGGGTTTTCAGAAAAGAAGAGTGAATGTTGGGGTGAAGAGGGTGTTGAGAGTAAGTGAGCTTGGGAAGGAGACTTGTGTGAGGAAGTACCAGGAGAGACGAAGTACAGAATGGAAAAAGGTGAGAACAATGGAAGTAAGGGGAGTGGGGGAGGAATGGGATGTATTTAGGGAATCAGTGATGGATTGCGCAATAGATGCTTGTGGCATGAGAAGAGTGGGAGGTGGGTTGATTAGAAAGGGTAGTGAGTGGTGGGATGAAGAAGTAAGATTATTAGTGAAAGAGAAGAGAGAGGCATTTGGACGATTTTTGCAGGGAAAAAATGCAATTGAGTGGGAGATGTATAAAAGAAAGAGACACGAGGTCAAGAGAAAGGTGCAAGAGGTGAAAAAGAGGGCAAATGAGAGTTGGGGTGAGAGAGTATCATTAAATTTTAGGTAGAATGAAAAGATGCTCTGGAAGGAGGTAAATAAAGTGAACTTCAGTGAAGGGCGCAAATGGGGAGGTGATAACAAGTAGTGGTGATGTGAGAAGGAGATGGAGTGAGTATTTTGAAGGTTTGTTGAATGTGTTTGATGATAGAGTGGCAGATATAGGGTGTTTTGGTCGAGGTGGTGTGCAAAGTGAGAGGGTTAGGGAAAATGATTTGGTAAACAGAGAAGAGGTAGTAAAAGCTTTGCGGAAGATAAAAGCCGGCAAGGCAGCAGGTTTGGATGGTATTGCAGTGGAATTTATTAAAAAAGGGGGTGACTGTATTATTGACTGGTTGGTAAGTTTATTTAATGTATGTATGACTCATGGTGAAGTGCCTGAGGATTGGCGGAATGCGTGCATAGTGCCATTGTACAAAGGCAAAGGGGATAAGAGTGAGAGGTGTATTGTCTGAATTAGTCTCATTGTGTATTGTCAGAGATTCGTCAGGAGCCGTGGAATGTACTTCAGTGACTCGAGGTGTTTATGTTCACTGCTGGAACATGATTCATTGGGTATGCGAGTCTTGTGCGAGTCTCTTTCATCTGCTTCCTTGCCACACTATACTAAATATTCGTCTTTGCCATAACTGTGCAGACTTCTCAAACTTGTAGCGATTGCTTCCCCACTTTCCATACATGAAATAGTACAAAGATTTCCCATATCCATGCTTCTGGCATTTGGAATGTGCAAGGAGTTTGGCGCATAGGTTGTCTTACAGGCTCATTTACGTAACCAATTACTTTTTTGCTCGGTAATATTGATTTCCGAAAATATAGGTTAATTAGTGGAGTTCTATGTCGCTTGTCGTTGCTAGATATCATAAGGAATCAAGCAGCGATTACCGCTTCATCAGTAAGTTCCTCACTTACGTCTATAAAATCAGGGCAGAAGGGTATTCTCCTGTCTGAATTCATGGTCACCGGTATGGAAGCCACGCCATAAAATGGAACTTTTCCAACTGTAGTGAGTCTGCAACTTGATTCTACGACTTAACTTTGACAAGAAGGTCACCACTTGCCAGTTTCCTCACCATATCAACAGTCCTTAGCTTAGCTTTCAATGATCTTGGTCATTAAAGGACTGAGGGAACGTTTGAATCAGAGGAAAGCAATTTGTATTTTTCCAGTTTCATATTAGGAACATGTCGGCAACACTACACCCTACAGGAGCAGTGGATGGCTTACTAGAGTCCATCCTGACGAGGCTAGGACCTCACATTCTGGGGTGGCATACCATCCCAGATAAAACATTCTTTGAATAAAGTAGACTTTTCTTACATGAAGAGCGAGACGATGAAGCTACTGGTCAATCAGTAAAGTATCGCAGGGTAAGACCGAACGCACAAGACCCGTTTAAGTTCCCCCGCAGTCACCTCTCAATGGGGAACTCTGTCTTTCACAACCAGTCTTTCTAGACCTACCAGTGGTCCGGCAACGCTAACAACACACCGGTAAAGCCCTCAGGCCATGGA